>NC_056525.1:106832899-106844908 GCF_019175285.1 Sceloporus undulatus | reverse complement strand
AGGCTGCTAAACAGCAGCAGCAGCCCACTCTCACTAGCAGCCTTCAGATCTGGCAGCTCTACAGGGCTGGGGGGGGGGGAGCAAGTTGCCTCCCTTTCCCACCTGGCCAACAGTTCTGCCAGACCTGGACAAAGATGGTGAAGAGAAGATATGTATGGGGGGGGGGGGGTATTTAAAAATGATTCACACCAGTTGTCAAATAGGTACAACACTGGTCCTTACCTTGATCTCAGTCCTTTTGGAACACACAATGTTCACTTCTGAAGTGAAAACATTTATTTTTGATGCCTGAGAACTTTAAGATGATCTTTATAAAACCTTGGTGGGTGGTCACCTAGGCCAGGTGGTCACCAAGGTCACCCTTTCATTTCTTCCATGAACGGGTAGCTCCATTGTTTGTGCTGGAATCCAGAAAGGGCAGTGTCATCTTTGATGGGGGTGGATGGAAGAGTTTGTACGCACACATTTGCAGGTTGGCATTTTATACACACCCTTCTCTACCGGCTTTATTACACACATTTTCAGGGTGGGGATCAGGTGATCTTTATAATGAATGGGTCTGGTCCAATCAGGCTCATCCCTTTTGTAGAGGAGATCTTTGTGCTGTGTCAGTAAATGCAGAGAGCCCTTTCATGTGCCATTTTAATTTGCAGTAGTGGAGTGTGTGATTGTTGTATGCTTTGGTAGCACAGGATGGGGCAAGCCTAAAGCCCCCCCCCCCATGGAGTGCATTTCCAACACATGGAAACTGTGTCACTGTACTTTAGCACAGAAGGAGCTTTTTGCACATGCACATCTTGTTCATCCCTCAGGAAAGCTCTCAGCTCTCAAAAGCAGTTTTAAAATAAATTGAAAGAAATATATAACCATCAGCATTTTAAGTAAACACAGCGATAAAAGCACGTCTTGAAGCCCATGTTAGGTTGATGAATTGACAGATTCTATCCAGATCCTGAATGACTGTGTGCATGTGTAGAATTCAAAGACATAGCTGTGTTAGTCTTGCAAAGGGATCTTGAAGCACCTTTGAGATCAACTGAAAGAAAGAAGCTGGTAGCATGAGCATAGACTTGAATCTGAGGAAGTAGGCTCAAGCTACAGTGGCATCCACACAGCAGAAATAATACAGTTTGACAGCACTTTAACTGTCAAGGCTCAATGCTATGGAATTCTGGAAACTGTAGTTTGTTGTGGCACCAGAGCTCTCTGACAGAAAAGATGAAATCTCGTCAAATTACAATTCCCAGAATTCCATAGCATTAAGCCTTGGCAACTAATGTGCTGTCAAACTGGATTATTACTGCAGTGTAGATGCAGCCTATAAAAGCTCATGCTACCAGCTTATTTCTTTCAGTCAGTCTCAAAGGTGCTACAAGATCCCTGTGTGTATTTGTGTGTGCATGCGTGAATATGAATTTATATGGAATTTTGTACTAATTTGAAATTAACACTGCTGGTAACAAAAAAGAGAACAATGCCTCAGTACAGTGGCCAAAAGCAAGGCCAGCCAGGTTATGGCCTTACTAGGCATAGGCAGTGGTCAACAAACCATGGTCCTTCTTATGATCTATTCAAATGTAAGATAACTAAAGAATGAGTAAGAAACCAATCTTATTGTTGACACTGGAATACTTTGAGCCTGAAGTGACCAACATATCTAAACTCCTCTCTGGCAAAAAGAGTGTGTGACAGTGTTTATAACCCTTGCCCTTTTTTCCCTTTAAATTTCTACCCAGGTTGTGGCATCATTGATGGCTAGGAAAGTTTTGGATCCTTTGGATATAAAGCCTCCTACATTTTGGGTATGGCATGCTTCTGTTCCTCCCTTTTTAAGACTTTTTCTAATATTGGAGCTCTAGCGCAAGAGAGAGAAAGGTATGTATGTTTACATGACGGCAAGTCAGAGTAGATCTTCCCCTCCAAGCTATGATAGCTAGTGACTTCCATGTCAGGCACTGGCAAAGTCATCCCAGCATTAATCTATAATTTAAAGGAGGTATCCCAAGTGCTGAAACCTAAGGCTAAAACAGATTCAGTGCTTTGGAAAGCTCCATTAACATTCAGACCTTGTCCAACTGGTTTACGGTGTCCAGTTCTGGGCACCACAGTTTAAGAAGGATATTGACAAGTTCATATATAGACCCAGAGGAGACTGACCAAGATGGTAAAGGATGTGGAAATGAAGCCCAGTGATGAGCAGTTGCGAGAAATGGGTATGTTCAGCCTTCAGGAGAATGGATTCAGAGGGAACGTGATACAGGCTGTCTCTTGGAAGCGGGAACAAACTTGTTTTCTGTTGCTCCATATCATAGGACGCAAAACAATGTTTTCAAGTTATAAGAAAGGAGATTTTCAAATGTTAAGCAAAGAGAGTATTCTGGCCCCAAAGCTCTATGCCTGGAGGCTGCCTACACAACTTCCCACTATGCAGCCTCCTGCCACCAGCAGTGGTGCAAATCACTCCCTCTGGAATCAAAAAGAAGGTGCCCAGAATCAATCACATGGCTGGGCACCTCATTGTGACCTCAGAGGGAGTGACTAGCACCAGCAGTGGCTGCACCAGGTGACGGAGCAGGACACCATATAAACAGCCATCTGGTGTCACTTGGAAGTGCTCCATATTTTCTTGGAAGACTAGGAACAAATGGTGAGTTATTCTACACCACATTAAGGCAGGGATGGCCTGGATTGGCTATAGAATTGCCCACCCACAGTCCCCAGTCAAATCAGTGTTGCCAATAAGCCTTGAAGATACTTCCCGGAATGTTTTACCAAAATATAAAATCCCCAGAATTCCCCAATATTTGCCGGAATATTCAGTCAAACTCCCCAAAAAGAAATTAATTAAATTCCCTGGATTCCGGGGAATTCCCTTGAAATTGGCAACTCTGGAAATCAGGCACTTGGCTTTGTGTCATCTGGATAGGGTGATGTGAGGATGGGGGTGGGGACGGGAAACTGATGTTAATGGCCCATGTAAACATGTTTAGTTAAACTAAATATAAGATGGAACTTCCTGACAGTGAATGCTGTCAGGAATGGACAGTAGAATGGACTGTTTCTGCATGTAATGGATTCTCCTTCATTTGAGGTTTTCAAGCAGAGGTTGAATGGTCATCTCTTGAATGGGTTCTTTAGTTATAGTTTCCTTCACTGACAAGAGAGAACTGGTGTTTTTTGTGTTCTCCAGGATACTGTGCTGGGGTTGCAGGGCTGCATGCTGAGTTTATTTACATATTAATATCCTGTTGTTCATTCCTAAGCAGATCTCATCCCTACCAGTCTAAACAATGAAAAGGCAAGCTCTCAGTAGCTGAAACATCTTTCTTTGTTGCTGTTGTTAACTGGTCTCAAGTTGACTCCAACTCATCACAAACCAGTGGATGAGACATCTCCAAGACTCCCTATCCTCAGTCTTGCTGCTCAGGTCCTGCAGGCCCAGGCCCATGGCTTCTATGATCAAGTCTAACTATCTGGTATCTGGTCTGCTTTCCTTTCTACTGCCTTCCACTTTTCCTAGCATTTTTAAAAAAAATGTTTCCTCATGATGTGGGCAAAGTACAACCACCTCAATTTAGTCATCTTGGCTTCCAAAAAGAGTTCAGGCTTGATCTGTCCTAGAAACCATGTTTGTCTTCTTGGCCATCTATGATATCCTCAGCACTCTTCTCCAGCAGTACATCTCAAATGAGTTGATTTTTTTTCTATTGGCTTTCTTCACTGTCACATCCATACATGGTGATGAGGAATACCATTCCTCTAAGCGCAAACCATAAACTTTCATGATCTATGCAGGAAAAGGCTTTGCTGTAGTCAATAAAGCATGTGCAGATTTTCTTCTGGAATTCCCAGGTCTGCTCCATTATCCAGTGTTTGCAACGTAATCCCTGGTACCTCTTCCTTTTCAAAATAGCTGATGGTGAGGGCTGATGCTGGATGAGGTCCAACAACAGCAAAAAGGCATTACTTACAAACCATTTACACAAGTATGTGGATGAACAAATGTATCAGACTGGTGTGGCTTAAGAAAAAATAAATCAGAAAACATAAATGAAATCATTGCAAATCAATAGGGTGAGTTTTAAATAAGCTATATGTTATAGAATTGTGGCTACAAAGCCTTGTTTTGACAGCTCTTTTGATTAATAAATTATGCTCCATTCTAAATATTTTGGTTTTTATTCCTTATGATCTTTAAAGCAAGAACAATCTGAGCTTTTAGAGACCATATATTTCCAGGCTTTACTGCTTGCAGGTGCATGGACTACATTTGAGCACAATTTAATTCTGAAGGAACGTTATAGAGAATAAGAGTGTGTATTTTAGAGCACCATTTCTTAAGGGAGTGGAAATAATGAAATTTTCATAAAGGAGCAAGTTGTTAGTTATGGCCAGCCCAACATATTTTGCAGCCTGAAGCAGAGCAATAATTGGTGCTCCCACCATGACAAGCTGCAAAATAAGTAAAATCAGCCATGAGATTTGGGTATGTTAAGGCAGAAAATTCTTCACCTCACTCTTCCAAATGATAGAGCTGGCAATGCTCAAAAGTCAGAACTTGAAGAGCTTCCTGTTTTGGACAATATATTTCAAAATAATGTCACAGGTTTGGGGATTTGGGGGGCTAGAGTCAAAAAAACAACTTTTCCAAGTTAAAACAATAAGAGGTAAGTTAAAACAATAAGAGGTAGGTTAGGTGAAAGTGACTTCCTGAAAGGCACCCATGAGCTTCATGGTTGAACAGGGTTCCTAGCCCTAGTCCCAACACTCTCATCTTTATACCATACTACTGTACTCTTTCTTTTCTTGGTTCACTCCCCCATCTGCAGTAAATAGCTGATGCAATACAGTGGGGGGTGTTGTGTTTTCAAATTATTACCATCTTAGGACAACCCTAGGGTTTAATGTGCTTCAGAGTGGGTTTACTACTGCCTTTTCCTAAGGCTAGGTGAGTGTGTCTTGCCGATGGGTTTCCCTATCCGAGTGACATTTGAACCTTGGTCTAGCCCAATGTAGTGTGTAGCAAGGTAGATTTAGGGCAAGAAAATCTGGTTTACCTTCCAAAATACCTGTGAAGTGGTCTTGGACTTGCAGCAATTTCCTGTACCACCTTTATCAGTGAAAATAAAAACAGGATCAACTAATACACAGAATGCCTTGAGTTACTTGGAGAAAGGAAGATATATAAATGAAATGACTGGTCACCAGTAAGCTGGTAAGCTAACAGAATGCAAAGCATGAAAATCCACTTCAACAAGTACACAGACCATTATTTCCTCTGCTTTCAAGCTACAGAGAGAGATGCAAATTTGATACAGTTTGTTTTATAGATGTCAGCTGTTGATATCTCTAAAGATTTTATCAGTTTTATAGACTGTTTCCTGCCTCAATGGCACTTAATTAATCTAGAGTCATGACTCTGCTGTCTACACTAATTGCCCAGATAGTCATCAGATTTCTCCAGTTAAGATTCTTTACTTCCTATTTAGTGCATCAAAAAAGATGAACAAATTGGAGGGAGATCACTTTGTATCCACCCCTTCCCCCTTCAATCTCAATGATGATTCATGGGATTTGTTTCCTTTTCTTTTACCAAAACTGCATTCTTTATTCCATTGGGCCTATTTTTAGAACCTCTGGCTCAGAAATCATTAAGCTGTCAGATGATTATATCTGGGTTTAAGATGAGGGAATCTGTCTCTGAGAAGGCAGATAAAACAAGCAACCTCTTTTTAAAAAGAATATTCCCATATAATAAAAAGTTTGAACTAAAACTTACAAGAATAACAAGCATGTAACCCTACTAACGCCCCCCCCAACTAAACTACAAACTCACTAAAGCACAAATCAAAACCAAAACACATAAAAGGGAATACCAGCTTATGGTTATAATTATTTCTTATTCCTGCTCCAATTCATAATAAAAATGATATGTTTATATTAATAATAACTACTTCAGTGTCACACTTCTATTTAAATATACATTCTAGTATATTTCAAATCCTAAAACTACTACGGTACTCAGAACTATCATCAAAGGAAGGGTAAACATTGTTTATCTTGTTATAGTCAAAGTAAGGAAGCTCCCACAGAGTGGCCAAAAGGAAAGCAAAATATGGCCATATTCTAACTGCGGTCCAGTTGCTAACTATGAATGGACAACTTCAAGGCCTTTCCTCTATCTTCCCTATGGCACTTTCTTTTGAAGTCAGTCTGGATAGCTTTTCTTTTCTTTAAAAATAATTTGATTGCAATTAAAAAAGAAGAGAACAATTGTAGATGTCAACATAACATGTACTATGTGACAGTTAACTATCTATCTTTACCTGATTATATAAATTTTAAGTGTGTCCCAACAGCTTAAACTAATTAAGATAATTTGCATTTTCCAAGCCTTTCTTCAGTTGCTATTCTTATATTCAATATTTTTTAAAAAAAATAGTTACTTCCTTAGTATAACATTTGTCTTGTGTGCTTATTCTTGTTACATTTCATAATTTCCCTATAAGTCTACTATATCTTTAATAACTTCAGTATATCAGTTGCTCTAATAATTTACTCATCCCCATTATTCTTTTTGCAAAGACAGATTTGCTTTTAAATATAGATTCTTAATTGTATTCAAATATAAATTATTTCCATCGTTTACCACAAGATATTTCTACCATCTCCTATTCCTTTTCAGTTTCTTTTCCCCCTTTTCCGTAGATAATGTTTGTCAGGTGATCCATTTGCATCATATCATACAATTTTAATAGCCACTCATCTAGAGTTGGAAACGTATTTAGTTTCCAATACTGTGCCAAGAGTAGTCTACCGGCAGCAATCATATAAAGAATTTTACGCTAGTGTTGAGTCTCTATTTTCTTTAGCAGTTTGTTCGTCATGTTTAAGAAATAAATCAACGGAAGTTTTTCAAATTTCCTTCCAATGATTTCAATTATTGCCAAATTGATTTGGTTCCAGAATTTCTTTATCTTGGGGCATTCCCACCAAGCATGGAGCCATGTTCCTTTTGCTTCCAGGCATTTCCAACAGACATTGTTCTTTCCTTTATGCATCCTCGCAATCTTAGCCAGAGAGAGGTGCCACCTAAATTCCATTTTCTTGTAATTCTTATCAAGACTCTGGCAGCGTGTAAATTTCAGTGTTTTTTTCCTGGCATTTTGCCAACTTTCCAAATCAATTGTTCTGCTGATATCTCTAGTCCATTGAATCATAGACTCATTTACCACGTCTTTTTCAACCTTTCTTTGTAGTAAGATTTTATATAGTTTAGGTGTTAATTTCTGTTTATCTTTTAGTAGTATTTTGTCTAGTTCATTTTTCCCCATTTCGAGACCTTCTGTTTCAACATCCAATTTGAATCTATTTGAAATTTGTGTGTAGAGGAACCAATGTCTTTGTGTCTCTATGGGCTTTATTTCTTCTGTCGCTTTCAGGCTTAGCTTATTCTCATTATTTTTTGTAAACAGATCCTCATATCTTAACCACGTAGAGATCTGCGATCTGGAGAAGAGCGCCTCATGCGGGGAGACCCAACCAGGGATTTTCCTGTAGAAGAGTTGTTTTACTTTAAACCAATTTGTCAGAATAGCTTTTTGGATGGAATGATGTTCAAGGTCCCTGTTAATTTTATATTTTTCGTACCAAAGGTATACATGCCAGCCAAAGCAGGCATTAAATCCCTCCAAGGTGAACAATTTATCATCTTTTAGGTTTATCCAGTTTTTACCCAGATTAAACAGTTAGCTTGGTAATAAAGTTGAAAGTCAGACAAACCACAGCCACCGTCTTCATGGGTATCAATTAAAGTCTTCCATTTTACACGTGGTTTTTTCCCTGCCCATACAAACTTCCTTATCTTTTTATTCCATTCATCTAACATTTTTAAATTGGAAATGATTGGAACATTAGGAAAATATAATTGAGTTTTGGCAGAACCAACATTTTAACAGCTGCCACTCTTCCAGAAAAAGATAAATTTAATTTAGTCCATTTCCATTTCAAAAGATCCTGTTTGATTTTTTCCCAAGTTTTCATATAGTTGTTTTCAAAGAGTTCCGTGTTTCTGTTAGTAATCCATATTCCTAAGTATTTAGTTTTCTTTACTATTTTACATTTCGTACAGTCTTGTATTTCCTTTTCTTCAGCTGAGGATACATTTTGAGTTATTATCACTGATTTCTATGTGTTTATTTTAAATCCTGATGCAGTACCAAATTTATTGATTGTGTTAATGACTTTATGTATACACACAGTAGGGTCTTCTAGAAAAAGGACAAGATCGTCCGCATAGGCCTTGAGTTTGTATTTGAATTTCTTAATTTTTACCCGTGTAATTTCTGTATTTTTTTTCTTATTCTATTGTTGAAGTCTTCCAAAACAGTTATAAATAATAAGGGAGATAGGGGACAACCCTGCCTTGTCCCTTTTTGTATATTAAATTGTTGAGTTCTTTCGCCATTAATAAGAAGCCTTGCAGTTTGTGTATTGTAAATGCTTTGTATCCAGCTAAGATATCTATTGCCTACTCTAAGATTATTCAATGTCTTTAACATATACTCCCAGTTGAGGTTGTTGAATGCCTTATAAGTGTCTATGAAAAACATTCCAAATTTTTTCTGATTATTTTTTTCAAAGTACTCAATAAGGTTTAACATAGCTCTTATATTTTGCTTTAAATGTCTTTCAGGTAGAAAGCCTGTTTGATCTTCCTCAGTTTGCTGAATTAAGACAGGCTTTAAACGTTCATCCAAGATGAAAGCAAATATTTTGTAATCTAAATTAAGTAAAGAAATTGGTCTATAATTTTCGACATTAGTGCTGTCTTTGTCCTCTTTAGGGATTAACATTATATCATTTATTGTCCATGAATTTGGGATGCCCTCTTCCAAGATTGCATTTAGCATATTTTTAAAGGTGAAATTAACACATCTTCAAGTTTTTTTTATAGTACATAGCTGTAAAGCCATCTGATCCTGGGGATTTATTCGGTTTAAGATTTCTACTGGCTTTCCTTATTTCTTCTTCTGTAAATTCTGCATTCACTTTGTTATATTGTTCTTGTGGTATTTCTTCCCATTTTTGTTTAGCCATGTTTCTTTTATGGATCTTTCTTTTTCTTCTGTATAATTCTCCCTCTTATATAGTTTGGGGTAGAATTGAACGAATTTTCCCTTATTTACTTCTTGTGCTGTTATGGTTTCATTGTTGACTCATATTTTTTCAATCAAATTCCTTCTTCTCTTTTGTTTTAGTCTTTGTGCCAGCCATTTCCCATTTTTATTGGCATATTCAAAATTCCTTTGCTTAATTACTTTAAGGTTCTTTCCAATTTCTCTAGTTAGTTCTGTTTTTGTTTTTGAAGAGATTTCAATTGAATATTTAACTTATTTGAAGCTAGGTCTAGCATTAGTTCCTTTTCTTTTATTTGTATTTCTTCTTCAATCTTTTTCTTCATTTCATTTCTTACTTTTTTCTTGTAAGCATCCCGTTGTATTATTAGACTGCAAACGAAAGCTTTACTAATGTCCCATTTCACCTTTTTTTGTTTCTGCTTTATTGTTTTCTTGAAAGAACCTTTTGAGTTTAAGTTTCAAATCTTTCACGAATTCCTCATCCTCTAAAAAAACTTTCATTTAGTCTCCAGTTGTATTGCATTTTGTTTATCTTAAGTTCGAGGTATATTGGTTTGTGGTCAGACTCTGTCCTCGGCAATGTAGACATATTGTCAATTCTTTTCAACAGTGTGCTTATTGTTAAAAAAATATCCATTCGTGATGATGAGTTATATTGTACTGTATATCCCGGAGTTTGCTCATATAGCTTGGTCCAAACATCGTCCAAATCCAATTGATCATGTAAATTAAAGAAGGAATTAGGAAGCTTTCTTTGATTTTTTAAAATTTTCCTGGTATATTTCCTAGGAAATCTGTCAGTCTAGGCAGCTTTTCAAAGAGACCCCAGGTTTAAACAGCGGACAGCCCTGTGACCAGCTTTCAAACAGGACTGTAGTCTGAGAACACATGGCTCCTCTTATCACCATCACCAGTATTTGAGCTGGTACACCCTGACATTTTGGAAACAAATCCTGAGACACTTAAATGTTTTTGAAAAAATTAAAGGTAAATCTTCTTCCTTTTTCAGTATCTGTTATTTTATGTCATTCACCTTCATAATTCACTGCAAGCTGAACTGCATCACATTACAAAAAGAGGGATAAATGCCTAAATGCCAACAAAGTGAAGAAGGTGGCAGCTATATTTCATTGCTCAGTTTGTACTCATGCTAAAGCTACAGTGCTGTGAAGATTTACTTCTTGGGAGAAATTGTTTTATATTTCTGCATCTTTACTAAGAGGCTTTGACTTTTAGCTTCCACTTCCTCCTTCTTGTACCTCTTTCACCATGAAAATATGTTTGTCTTTCATTTTATGTGACTGAATATATTATGTTAATTCTGAGAACACAAACTATCACACCTGGATTTGGTATAGCTTTGAGGCAGATGGATGGGTAGAGGGGAAAGAAATAATGCTATAAAAGAATCTGCAAAGCTCTCTAACTGTGGAAATGTGAAAAATGGGAAAGTAGCCTTGAACCATTCTCTGTAAAGCCCATTAGGATTTTGAAAAAGAACTGCAAACAGACATGTAATTTCCAGTTGAGAAACAGTGACATTACCCCCATCCTTTAATACATATTTCTAAAATGAACATTTGTAAAAGCCAGAGATGTGTAAGCCAGCTGTTGGCTCTGTATGCCTTCTGCATTTCATAACTGCAAATATGCCCGAGAATACATATAAGGACATCAGTATAGCTACACACACACAGCTGGCATTCCCATATGTATCATCACAATTTCACATTTCAGTCAAAGGATTGAGGGGAGAATCTGAACCAGCTTTGTAGCATCTTATAAAATGGTGGATTTCAAATGTTGTTCATGGGTCTCAAGGATTTCTCACAAGTTTATCCAATAGGCCTTGATGAGAAAACCAATAACAGTGAATATTTACCTGAAATTGATTTGTGCATCAGTGTCAGACCATCTTTTGGCAAAACTGTCTGGTAGCATACCATAAAGACAGTAAAGAGTAGTATAAAATATAAATGCACATATAGACAAACAAAACAGCAGGCCAGTAAGATGAAGATAAAACATTCAGAATAAAAGTTCATGGAAATCAGTGAAGACTTTGCAACAGTCTTTGCTTCTGCTCATCACACCACCACTTGCTGGTGGGAAGGGGTGGATACACCATCCTTTAACAGTCTTCTCACCAGCACCACACAACTCCATCTATTGGTATGCCTGCCTGAATATTGAAATGGGCTTTGGGGGCTGAGTCAGAAGACACAACACCATGTCTGAGCAGGAACTCTGCCAATATGGTTAACATATGGTGGAATACATTTCTGATGCATGATTGTCCTCACCTTGCATTTGTCTTGTATTTAGCATGCTTCATTTTGTGATTAGTCACTGAAGGTAAATACTGGCATAATTTGCAGGTTTGATTGCCACATTTCTCTGAAGAGAATCTCACTGTGTAAGAGCAAATGGGACTAATCATAAAGGAAATACACTCCTGCTTCAGCTAGATGTAAGAAAATTGAGGGAAGTAATGAACCTAGTGGTGGGTGAGATGTTCCCCGAGGGAGTGGGGCCTTATATCGACCTTGGCAAGACTGGAAGAAGTACAGGTCTCTTGATGGATTTAGCAGGCAATGAAAAAGCAGTACAGTACATCCAGACTTCTTTATCAGTTTTGAAGATATGCTTGACAACAATGATATCCAGTGAAAATTATCTTCCAGCTATGCAGTATGGATTACTTAAGATTTTTTTTTAAAAGAAGCTGATTAGAAACTAAAGAAAAGTGGGAATATTGTTTCTAAGACATGAAAAGTAGCATGAAGTAGCTGGCAATATATGGAGAGGGGAACTGTGAGATAGGTAGTTGTGCTTTTTTAAGGCTTGCTTCAATAAAATGTGAACAAAT
>NC_056525.1:106779151-106832889 GCF_019175285.1 Sceloporus undulatus | reverse complement strand
GATAGATAGATAGATAGATAGATAGATAGATAGATAGATAGATAGATAGATAGATAGATGCCAAGGGATACACATACCCTTTATCATCTCTTTTTACTGTCATATGGAAGTCCACTTTCTCTCCTAGGCCATGGGTTTACTTTCCCATCAAAAATATCTGCAAACTCCAAGTCAACATATCTTAATATATACATAATCTCTCAATCCACTGAGTCCCCAAAGAATTTTGAAGAAAACAATCTGTAACATAGGATTGGAAAAAAATTATTTTATTTTCTTTAAAAATACAGTACACAGCAGCATGTCTCTTCCCCACCCTTTTACTGCTGATTCACAAAGAGATAACATGATCAGTTAAACCCAAATACTAGGCTGTTATAAATCCTGAGAGACAGACTCAGTTACATGCTGTTTTACGTAAGACAATATGTTGAAAAAGAATAGTCTTTCTTTTAACATAAAAGAGTCTCTTCCTGAACTTATGAATCAGATATAAAACCTGCAGAACTGCTGTACTGCAAAAAACCAATTGAGGATTTCCCTGAAATCCTCATTGTGAACAATTTTACATAAGGTGGATCCTCAATAGCTAGACCAAGAAACGCAAACATACCACACATGGTGAGCATATGGGATATGCTATGATTTATCAGACAGGATTGATAGTTTAACAAATGGTTGATGTAACATACATTGCATTATCATAGTTAAGGGCTCAATTCTTTACTTCCCAGGAAGGCAGTGGCCTTTTAAACAATACACAATATAATTCCATCTTTGGGAAACATCTGTTTTAGCTGCCTCTCATTCAACAGGGCACCTATAGTGGACACTGGTGGCTCCCCTTACAGAAAGGCAGTAAGCCACTGAGTTTGGGGAACCTTTGAAGGAACTTTCCAAGTTGCTGAACCTGCTTTGGAGATTATAGTTCAGCACCACAAATAGTGCCTTTAAAATCTGGAATAAGATGTGCAGTGGATTCACCGCCCCACTAACATGGGAGCCATCAACAGTTGTGGGAGAAAGGCGGGATATAAATCCTTGAAATAAAAATAAATATATAAATAAATGACTGGAAGTGTAGGATTTATATCAGCCTGAGAGGTGAGAGGAGCAATCCCCTTCGGAATGCGCATAATAAATTAAACTCGGCCATTTAAACTTCCAAGCCTTTCCCATCCACTGTGTGGAACGGAAGCAAGCGTGCATCTGATCCCTGAAAGAAATATCATGCAGAAATGCACTTGGGAGTCAAGCTGCATGATCAGCATGATCTCATGATATATATTACTGTTCTTGCTGGCCTTTATCCACACTGCAAATGGGAAAGTATCAAATGGGGTAGTACATTTGGAAGAAGCAGAATTGTTCCACACGTAGGAAGCTAACACATCATAGATTATTACTTTTGGCCCTCTATATCTATGGATTCTTTATATTCCAAAAAGCAAACCCTGATTTTCCTATTTTATATAAGGGATACCATTTCACTATGCCATTGTATATAATGGGACTTGAGCACCCATGAATTTTGGTATACACAGGGATGTCGTGGAATCAACCCCGAGTGAATACCAAGGACCCACAGGAATTTGTTATATGCAAGGAGAATTTATTTTATTTATTATAAGAGGGAATAAGAATGCAAGTTTTGCAGCCCCCTCCCTTCAAAAGGCTTCTGCCATGCAATTCAGCTGATTGTGTAAGTTGGGTCCTCTGTTCTTGTTTAAGGCAGGATTTAACTCAGGGGCAGGAAACATTTGGCCCCCAAACTCCCAGGTTGTCCATCATTGCTAATAATAGGAGATTATAGAGATACTATTTGAGGGCCAAAGGTTCTCCATCCCATATTTAATGGGTTATGTTATTTTCAAAATAATATAAAAGTACAAAACATCATATGTATTCTTAAAGAACTGACAATTGCATATGAGCTAAAATAGAATGTGTTTTATTCTTTTCTGTCCTGCTGCAAAACATGATGTAGCACACATCATCTGGGCAGATCTTGGTCAGCTTGTTATCAAACAAGTCACAATCTTTCTTAGCCTTTGTCATGTCTATCTATACAATAATTGTACAAATTGTACTCACTGTAATGAAGAGCTGGATTGTCTTATTATTGGGACCAATTCCATGTAGAGTCAGCCCTCCATATCCATGGATTTTTCATCCATGGATTCAAAGATTCACAAATTGACAATATTTTAAAAAATATGAATTCCAAAATGCAAACTTTGATTTTGCCATTTTATATAACTATGCCATTGTCTCTAATAGGACTTGAGCATCCATGGATTGTGCTGTCCATGGGAGGCCCTGGAACCAAACCCCAGTGGATATCAAGGGTCCACTGTATTTGCTCAAAGTGGTTAATGGAAAGGAAAGAACTGCAATCTAAGTTTGCATTTTTCTGTCCTATTGGTTTCAAGGCCTAGTTCATTCTGACACACTGGAGGAAAATGACATTGGCTGAGAGCCTATTTTTCAGTCTACACACTTGTGACAAAGGAGCAAAGGCTCAATGAAATCCTGTTAATGAATTGTAAAGATGCATAACAGGGCTAAGAACTCTGATGTGCAATGGACCAATGTGGCTCAGGGTAAAATGTGCATTGGTCACTCCTGTAAATGCTGTTATGCACTGTTACATGGTAAGGTTACAGCAGCCCCTTAGTGAACAGAGGTGTTGAGCAAACGCTCTGGTCTCTTTCCTGTACATGTAAGACCACTTACCTTGATATACCATATATACTTGACTGTAAGTCGGCCTCATGTATAAGCCGAAGGCAGGTTGTGGGGCCAAAATTATGGATTTTGCCATGACCCATGGATAGGTCATGGGTAAAACTTGGAGGCTCCTTCAGTGTGTGTGTGTGTGTGTGTGCATGCGCGCGAAGAGTAAGAGAGACTCTAATTAAGGCTTTTTGCTTCAGCTTTTCAATTTTGCTTCCATCCTTCACTTCTCAGACAGCAGAAGCCAGTGCAAGAGGGAGAGGGACTCTGTTTGCAATTAATCACTCAGGACTCTTTCTGCTTGGCTCAAGAGAAAAAGAAACTCTCCATGGGGAAATCTGAAAGAGATGCTATCACATTACCATACTGACCCATAAATAAGTCAACATGGGATTTTGGGGTCAATTTTTGGGTATAAATCTTTAGGCGTATAGACGAGTATATACAGTAGGTCCACAACAGAATTCCAGTTATCATGTGAAAATATGTACCTCCATCAAAGCTAATCAGGTCACAGACTATTGAGCTATGTGTTTGTTCTAGTCACTCAGTGTAAAAAAGCCATCAATTTTGCCCTGCTTTGTCATTAAAATAAAAGGGAAAATGTACAAAATGGGCCATTAGGCCTTCTTACCTTATTTTGTTTACCTTCTTATTTTCCTCACACACCTTCCTGGCATATTCAAAATAATTCCTGAGATATATAATATATAACTGGAAGGATGACAATACTTTGGTTAAATCTCTTAGCATTGTAAAGACCACTTCTCATGAGTCTTTTAAAAGTAACACACACCATCATGATCACCACCCTCTGTAGCACCTCATATTGAAGGAATTAAATTGTGGAGACCTGGGTTATATTTTGCCTGTTGTCACATGTGAAAGTTAATGCTATATGACCCTTCTTTGGGAACCAAAGTTCCATTTTCAAGAATAGTTTCACTTATCTGAAGCAATGATCCTCACACTGTAATTTAGAGCCAACATCATAGTTTGTCTAGCGAACACACTTTACAAATCATATACCACCTTCCTCTCCTAAAGCCACATCTCCACACTCTCAAAACCTGTTTTGGAGGACTGGGAAACTCTAGATCAGGGTGGGGGTGAAGAGAGATAAAGTCATGTTAAACTAGCATGATATTAAAGTCCATCACTGTTATGTTCTCAGTGGCTTATTCCTGATCCTATGCCTAACTCTAGTTGCTGCAGAGCAACTTGGCATCCTACGTGAAGCACACCAAACAGAGCAGGACACTTCTAGTCTTCCTGCTGATGAAGGGAAATACTATCAACCTTCCCAACACACCCCATAACAAAAACAACAGTTTAGTGGCCAGCCCTATTTACATTACTGAAGAACTATGATGGCCATTCATCTGCCAGAAGAACTTTAGTGTTGAAGAAAGATTCATACTGATAGCTCCTTCAACATAAAAGATGGGGACAATGTACAACAAAAGAGGGAGAGAGAAAGAGGGCCTGGGAGCCTGGCACATTTTGAGCACTTCTTCCTGTAAATGAGAATCCAAGGCCTTGGGATCACTTTTGGAAATGGGTCTTTGGCTAGGCCACATTAAACTTCAAATACTATCAATGGCCAGCAATCACTGTACTTATATGTCATGAAGTAGAAGAAGAAGAAAAACCCACCCTATATGAATATGCCAGGCCTAAGAATAGAGCCATTAACCTTCAATAAGAGAGCATTCATCGTTAAAATAATAGGATATCCCAATGCCTAAGTGTTCTCATTTCTAATCCTAATTACAGGGTACATTGAAGACATTGAAAAACTACAAAATCAACTATTTAACCACATGAAGTCAGGAAAATATCCAAATAAATAATTTGATTTAAAACTATGATACAATACTCATTATAGTATAAATTGGCATTTTTTTTTTGTTCTTCAAAAGCAGAAGCACCAGTCTTAAGATATAAATGTGGTATGTGAAACACATCATTAATATGGAGTGCAAACAGCATCTTAGTACTGGGTGTCATTAAAAAAAAACACGTGTGTACACTGAAATCTGTTTGAATGGGAATGAGTGTCATGCTGAATTTTTAAAAAACCTATAAAGTTCAGCCTAATTAGATTTAATGGTATACTGCCAGATTCTTACCTGGCTAAGTTAAAAAAAGAAATAAAACAATGCATATCCCCCAAACAAGGGAAATGGTATTTTATGTGACGTGCTCAGGTACACTCTTTCCCAATAACTCCCCCCACCCTCGATCCCTAAATGGTGCAATGCTTTTCGCTGGAAAATGTTCTTTGATATTTCAGGCATATTCTTCATAGGCTGCTGTAAATTTTAATGCTGCTAAATCTGGTCACCCAACCAGATGAAGTTTTTCTTCATTTTATATTCAAAACATTTCAGTTATTATGAGTGAACTGTGAAAAGAGATGACGTCCAATGGAGCGAATAGACATCAGTTTCGATATCATGTGACTTCTGCAAAGGCCGTGATGTGGTTCTACAAAGATTGAAAAAAGTAGAGAAGAAAACAGTCAGAAGTCTGTAATTTCCAGAGCAATCGTTTTGCCCCAACTCGATTCCTGATCACCAACCATCTGCTTCCTGCCATGTAATTTAGGAGAACATTTCCATGCTTTCAGAGTTTTTGTTTCATTTATGGCAGTACAACCATCCACCCCTGCAGTAAGTCTCAAATGCATCACAAAAACACCATACATTTTAGGGCATAAATATATTTATTGAAGCAATGCAAATGTGGGGAGAAAGGCAGGCATTTCCAGGATGGATGGAGTTTAGGGAAGAGTACTTATCCCTTCCACAGTCACCAAGTCTCACCTTCAGATCCCTCTACTATCTCCTACAATTGCTTCTCCTATGCCTAGAATGACCTCCAGTTTTTGAGACTGCCTAAAGCAGCGGTTCTCAACCTGTGAGTCGCGACTCTTTTGGGGGTCGACCGACCCTTTCACAGGGGTTGCCTAAGACCATCGGAAAACACATATCTCCGATGGTCTTAGGAACCAAGACACCACTAATTTTATGGTTGGGGGTCACCACAACATGAGGAACTGTGTTACAAGGTCATGGCATTAGGAAGGTTGAGAACCACTGGTCTAAAGGGTCAAAATGCTTTATTGTAACAAGCCAACCTGAAAATGGTTTTCAGGGTGAAACATCAGATTAATCACTAGCCTCCCATCCACCAATGCCCTGGCTCCTCTGTATGTTCCCCAACATTTAATTCTGTCCTCAGCCCTATATAACCATGTCTTTTATGCATCTCTTGTAGCATGAAATTCTAAGTAGATAACTAGAGTGCTATTCAATAAGCACCTTAAGAGTAACATTCCAGGAACCAAATGCCACCAATTCTGATAGTAGATCACTTTGTGTTTCACTGCTAATTCTGTTTAAATTTCACATTTCTTCCTTCACTGATTTCTTTAAAAGATAATTATGCCCAAAGAGCCATATGCTATAGAATGAAATAACAAAACGTTAAATAAAAATGGCATTTGCTAGTTGACAGTACATATTTAAAAATTCTTTTTCAGTTACTATAATGTCCCCTGTATTTTCATTACTCTTCCTTCTGATTCTTTCATCAGGATGGCTCCATCTCCCTGTTTTTAGTGTATATTTGCACGAAAAAAGTGTGTTTCTGTATATATAAAATTGAAACTCTCATAAAAACAGCATTTTAAGTTTGCCTGTGGCTGTCAAATTAGCAGAAGCTTATAATCATTGGCATGCATAATGTTTTCATTTTATAAGATAGTACTCAGAAGCAATCATGTTATTTGCTTTCCTAATAAGAAAAAAAATGTTGGCAAAAAGAATGATCTCAAAGAATATAAGGCCACTTTCCCAAGACTCTTAAAATCCACTGAAATATACAGTATTCCCAAAATACTTAAATCTCACTGTAAGGTATGGTATATGTTAATTATAATTAATTTATATTCCATTATTTTAAGTGGGGATTTAGGATGAATAACTATCTTTGATTAGGGTTAGGGTCTCTAGGACCTGAACTAAACTCCAAGACCTCCTAAATTGTGTTGGTTATATTCAGAGAAAGGAAGAATGAGGGGAGTTGCTTTCATCTTCAAGCAAAGAGCCAAATAAATCAGAAAGTTTCTCTCTCTCTTTCTCTCTCTTTCTATATATATATGTGTGTGTGTGTGTGTGTGTATTTCAATAAACAAGATCATCAAGGATTGATGATTGTGCACACAAACTTATGTTTGTAAAAGGTAAAGGTAAAGCTAGTCCCTTTACATGAATGTCTAGTCATAACAGACTGTAGGGTGCTCATCTCCGTTTCTAAGCCAAAGAGCCAGCATTGTCTGAGAACTGCTCTAGTGGTCATGTGGCCAGCATGACTGCACTGAATGCTCTTATCTTCCCACTGAGAAGTGGTACCTGTTTATCTACTTGCATTTGCATGCTTTTGAACTGTTAGGTTGGCAGAAGCTGGGACTAGTGACAGGAGTTCACTCCATCATGCAGCACCCAGGTCTCGAACTGCCAACTTTCCGATCTTCTGATCATCGGAACTGGCGTCTTAACTACTACGCCACTGCATCCCTTTCTGTGCACACAACCAACACAGTTTAGGAGGTCTTGGAGTTTAGTTCAGGTCCTAGAGACCCTAACCCTAATATGTTTGTACAACCACATATTTCCCCCATTTGGTGATGTGCTGTGATTTTCAACACCAACCATGTATTTTAGACTGCTACCATACTACAAAATTAATGTAGTTTGACACCGCCTTAGCTACCATGGCTCCATTCTATGTAATCCTGGGATTTGTAGTTTGTTTTGGCACTGCTTCTTGACTTTTTGAATGCCTAAGCAGGAAAACAGTGGCACTGCCCCTCAAAGGAGCTCTGGAAGAGTAGAGGGATTGTTTTAGGTTTTTCTAGGATGGACTAAGCTCTCGCTTTTCACCACTCTACTCAGGTTAAGGGATGGTTCCTTTTTTTAAAAAAGAATTAATACTGTGAACTCTTGCCATTACATACTTTTTGACCTGGACACATTTTCTTAGCCCTGTCATCAACTAGTCACCTCTGCTTCACATCCCAGAGACACAATAGTTCCCTCCTCATCTATCAAGCCTCTAGGGTGAGCATAAGTACCTATGCCTGTTGAAATTTCATACATTTTGGCATCATTTTCCTTTGCTTCATTCTTTACATCCATTGTTACATGCCCCTAAGTTTTACCCTCAACATGAGTCATTTCAAAATCCATAATTCTGGCACCAAAACCTGGCCTTGACTTACACAGGAAGGTGATTTATTCATGAGTATATATGGTTGTTCACCTCAGCATTTCTATTTGGGTTTCTACAGCACAATTACTAAGTTGGCTGCAGTTCTAAAAGTCACAGTCACTTACTGGGAAGAAAAATAAAACTCAGCATGCACCATTGTGATTATTTCAACCCAGCCGCTCAGTAGAAGTGATTCAGTAACACAGGTGAAACATGGAAACTCAAAGAAGCCAAACAAATAAAACAAAGTAGCAAAACATCCCCATTGGGGAAAAAGAATACTGAGGCAGAACCTTAAGTGCAGGTTTTTGGTTCAATACAAAAATAAACATACTGAGCATTATTATTTTTAGTACATCAAGTAATATTTTATCAGTCATATGCATTTTGAGAAAAAATAAGGAATTCATATTAATTATTTACAAGCTGCATGCAAATTGTAGATATGAGCTCCTTATTTATGTCTTGTATTCTAGTTCTCCCTTGGGAGTGCAATATGATCCTTAGCAGCTTATTAAACATGTCAGAACTGATATGCCCATTTTGAAAATCCTCCCCTCCAAATTATTTCTTTCTTTTCATTTTCTTTATCAATTCCCCCTCATTATATGACAAGTACAGAATACAAAAACAACTTCCCAGAAGTCTATTTCTCAAAATGCCCTTTGCCTGCACTGAAGGCTAAAACCTATGCCTTCCAAAGCCACACTTCAACACACCAGAGTGCGCTTTTTTGCGCACATACGTTTATTGCCTTATATGAAGATGTTCAAAGTGATCCATTCCTGTTATCCAAGAGAAAACTCTAAAGAGACGGGCTTTAAAAGAATTTTGCTGCAAGGGCTCATCTTGACCATGATCAATAACTTGATTCTGCAACATTAATGGTTATAGTCACCAAATTGTGTTAGGCATAGTTTCATGTTTCTTTCATCCAACCAGTGCAAGTTAAAAACCTAAGGAAAGGAAATCTACTTCAATGAACTTAACCAGTGCTTAGGTTGCTCCCTTTGGTGGACATATAATGAAAATAAGTAATTGCAAAGAGAAATTCAGATGCTTTGTAAAAACAAAATAATCTTGGAAGGAACCGTATTATGGGTTTCATAATAAAATACCTCTGGTTGTATGAATAAATCTTTCAATTTTGGTTTCATTTTACTAATCTTATGTTTGATTTGTCTCATAGACTGAAATTTTTAAAATTCAGCTTGGCCCAAACTTTGGGATTTTTTTTTAAAAAAATTGTATGACAATTTGTATGCATTTTCTTAAACAATGGGCTGGAACAGGCAGGCCGAAATAAAGCTGCTTCAGGCAAGGACGTAGCCAGAGGGGGGGTTTGGGGGGGCGGAACCCCCCCATCAGGTCCTGGGGGCATTCAAGCTCCTTCCTCCCCCCCTCCCCTCCATTAAAACCACGGCGAGGGAACAGAGGAAAGACAAAACAAAAGTTCCTCTTTTCCCTCTCCTCCGTGGCTTTAATGGAGGGGGGAGGGAGGAGGAAGAGAGGGAGGGGGAGAGAGACAGAGAGAGAGAGAGAGGGAGTCCCTATGATTCGCTTTTGTTTCTTTCAGAGTACGGCTTCCACTCCTCCTCCTCCCCCCCCCTTCCTCCCTAAGGGAGAACTGAAGAAAAGAAGGAAAAGGTGACTTCTAACTTTTAGCTGTTATATCCATGTGCAATATAGTATAATAATAATAATATCCCTTACCCAAAGTGCTGAGGATTAGATGTATTTTGGATTTTGGAGTTTTTCAGATTTGGGTATATTTATATACAGTATTATGTCTAATGGGATATTATACTGGGAGATGGGATCCATGTATGTTTCATATGCATCTCATAGACATAGACTGAAGGTAATTTAATGCACAATATTTTTAAAATAATGTTGTGCTTCTGCATACTGAGCTTCTGCAAAACCCTGAGACCACTATGCCTTGTATAATTCAATAATTCAGTCATTGATCTAAACCTTCAGGATTCCCAAGTTTCCTTGAGCTGGGATCAGACCAGATGCTCTCAGGGTCAGTTTGGGGTTTTGGAAGTCCAGAGAAAGGAGACTCAAGACTCTACTCTGGACATTTCTCCTGAGAATGGACTCATGTTTTCAAAAAACAGTCATTTCTGGATTTTTGCAACAACCAAAAAGAGGAGGGTCTGTGATGGAAAAAGGCAAGAGGCTTCCTTCCAGCCTTGTTTTTTCTCTTTTTAAAAGACAAATAGTATAAAATACAGTTAGCTGGCCCTTTTTCAGCATGTCAATGGGGATGCTTTGATGGAGAGTTCCTGCATGGCAGAATGGGGTTGGACTGGATGGCCCTTTGTGGGGTCTCTTCTAACTCTATGTTTTTATGATTAATTAATTAATATATGGAATCAATCTAAGATGATGAATCGGGGCTGTGGAGTCCTATGGCCCTGCTCCAGGCAATGCTAGACTGCAGGCCCCATCATCCAGCAGCACCACAGACTGATGGGAACTGCAGTATAATAAGGCTGCACACTGCAGAAATAATCCAGTTTGACACTGCTTTAATGCTATGGAAAATCCTGCGATTTCCTGACAAAGAAGGCTAAATGTCTCACAAAACTACAATATCCAGATATTGTTGTTGTTGTTATTTTCTTATATCCCGCCTTTCTCCCAATATACAGACTCAAGGTGGTGATTTTCCATAGCATTAATCTATAGTATATCTTTCTACAATGCAGATGGACACCTCCATTACATAATTTGTTGAGGATGCTTTGACTGGGAGATCCTGCATGGCAGAATGGGGTTGGACTGGATCAGGGCCATTCTTGGGGTCTCTTCCAACTCTATGATTCCATGATTCTGTAGCACTCTGAGCCTACTGTGATTTTAATTGTTTTTAAATGTATAAAGGTATAAAGTCTTATAATGTAAGCCATGCACTGATGGACTATTGCACTATAATTTTTTATTGATTGATTTTATACCCTGCCTTTCTCCCAAAATAGGATTCTCTTAAAGGGGTTTGTTTAATATAAAAAGAAAGGAACGTATAATGGCTTGGAATTAAAAATTATGATAGATAGATAGATAGATAGATAGATAGATAGATAGATAGATAGATAGGTAGGTCTTGGAATTAAAAGGTGTGTGTGTGTGTGTGTGTGTCTCAAAATTAAAAATCCCTCTTGGAAGTGGGAATGAAATGTGTGGATGCAGCCTGGGTTCGTAGCTCAGCTCAGATGTTGGAATACAGTGTCTCAAAGCATGAACAGAGTGGCTGCCGCTCATTGCTTGAGCAGCTGCACTTTGCTTTATCGAGCTGAATTTATCTGATGTAAACACCTTCAGAGGAAGGACTCAGTTTGCATCTGCACTGAAAAAATAATCCAGTTTGATGCCACTTTAATTGCCCTTGGCTCCATGTTGTGAAATGCTGGGATTTGTAGTTTGTTATGGCACCTGACAGATGACTCAACTACAGTTCCCAAGATTCCATTGCACAAAGCCATAACGGAAGTTAAAGTGGTGCCATCAAGGTGTCGCGGGTAAACGCTCAACCCTCTTTTTGTGTCTTGGGGTGGGGGGCTCTTAGCCTCTCAAAATGGTGGCACTTAGTCTTGACCCCCCCCCCTTCCCAAAATCCTGGCTACGTCCTTGCTTCAGGTCACTTTGGAGGTATGCTGTTTAAATGATGCATCGGTTTTAAGAGGCCAGAAGCCACACCAAAGGCACATTCCAGTCCTAAGAACTGGAGTGCCACTTTAGTGCAGCTTCTGACCTCTTAAGATGCATGTGTCATTTAAACAGCAAACCTCCAGAGTGTCCCAAAGCAGCTTCATTTTGGCCTGTCTGTTTGGGCCCAATTTGACTTAATATATACAAAGGAAGGGGCCATTCTTTTCCCTGCAGATTTCTATAATCCTGGTCTGCTAAATCCTAGTGCTTTCCATGAACCAAAAGAGCCCTTCTTTCACATGGACTGCCAATCTAAATCCAACCTAGTTGGTATTTTCTGCAAAGGGAATTGGGTTGGCTTTCCTTTACCGGAAACTTATTTTAATGGTTGACTGAAGGCTGTATATCCCACTTTTCAGGTGCACTGTACAAAGCTGTCTTACTGAATTAAAAGGGAAGACCCATACAACTATCTTAAAGAAATTGTTACTTTTATGCTCCCCTAAGGGCAAGAATCTGCTGTTAGTGGCATTTAAGGGCAAGGAGAGTTGCTCTGCAATATGGATGGGCTGACATTCTCTCCTGTTAACTACTTTGCCTTTTGAGATGTCTGACCTTGGTGAAATTCAGTAACATTGTGGGAAAGAGAAAAGTAAAAAGTGAAAGAGAAGATGAATAAAGATAACTGTGAACAGGGTGGAAGATTCTCATAAAGTATGTTCTCAGAGATACCAGAATGCTTCCTTACCAAAGAAATGGAAGACACAAAATCTAAGATCACAAAAATCCTGCAGATCTATTTCTACATTTTTCATTGTGAAAGGGCCCCACACCTGAAATTATATTGCTCTTTTGACACATAGCCCAATCTGTCCTCTTGAAGCCTACTGAATCGTGTGTGTGCACGCATGCGCTTGTATTTGTGTGCTTCTGCATTATTAGGAAACTAGAGATGCAAATCTTCCCTGATTTTATTCTCAAATATGAGAATGAATTGTTAAAAACAATTCTCATACTTGAAAATGAAGAATTTAATTTCAAAACAAAAATCTCCCATAGTGTGAGATTGTAAGAATTTTTGTGCACTTGTCTTTAGAAATTGCACAAAAACTAGTGTTTTGAACACCACAAAGACTGTCCGGCATCTTGTTGGGAAGTTACGACATCATAAACTCCTTGAGATGGCATAAGAGCTAATAAATAAATATTGATTGATTGATGGACATCATAAACTAAATTTTGGTTGGAGAGTTTAGAATTGCTGTGTTGCACAATGGTGGTATTCTCAAGAGGCAATCCACTGGAGAAGATAACTATGCACCACCACACTTTTTACCTGACCTTTCCATATTTCAAGTGTACATCCAAGGGCATAGCTAAGCAAGGACTTCTTTGTCACAAAGATTTTCAGAATAGATGCCAGATACAGCACAAGCCTGCAGCTGAGTGTGCTATATCTAGAGCTCACAGCTCAAATTCTCTGAGGTCTGTGACTGTGCTGACAGCTGGAGAAACCAAAACCTGATAGATACCAGACAGAAGCCATTGCACTGCTGACCTGGCAAAGGTAGCAGACTAGGATTTTAATATTTATACCAAGTCTGCCCTGCCTCTGATTCCTCAGTGCTGATGAGAGACTCTGGATTATAAGCCACCACTGATTTAAATAAAGGCCTCAGTTTGGTGGACAAATGATCCAAAAAGTCACTTTTTATCCAATACTGTACTTGCCTATCGTCTAATATATCTCCCTACTTATTGTTACCATTGGCTCCCACTTTTCTGCACATCACCTGTTGAAGGAGAAGGAAAAGAAAATTTAACACTTTTCCTATACACTGGTTGGAAAAGTTTGTTTCTTTTTTCTTTTTACTATAGCTCATACAATACTTCAGCCAATTTGGCTTTTCACTCTCATGTGGGAGTGAAGAAAGGGGTATATTTTGATATTTCTTTGAATTAAAAAGAAATCCACTAAAGGGTGAGAATAAAATGTTGTAGCTGGTACCAGGTATGACGCAGAAGTATTCCAAAACCATTGAAATGTTTTTTGGACATTTGAAAGAACCCAAAACAACAAACATCACACCTTTGTGCCATCTAAAGGAGCCCTATAAGACATAGCATTTATGACCACAAGGTGGCAGAGATCATATACTGTATCTGCCCATTCGCTTATGAATCAGGAAGGGGGAATAATGATTTTTAACATTAAAAAGGGTGTACAGATGAGAGAAGCTAAATTCCCCCCCCCCCCCAGGTCCATCTATATGTATCTCTGTGCCCCCTTTTCTCCCAGCCTAGCTCTTGATCCTCAAAGTGAGTTGGGTGTGGAGATATGTATCTGAACTGAAGAACAAGTGCAAAAGTAGCACAGGTTTCAGCAACTCTCACTCATCCATCTCCTTTGACAGAACTCTGATAGGCTGCCCCAATCATAACTGGTTTGCACCAGGCCAAAGCTTTTTCCAGACAGCCAGTGTCTTGCTTCATTCTGACATCTCACAAAGAGCTAAGAGCAGGGATGTTATTGAAGATACACGATCATCAACCAAATGCTTGCTCGAGCAAATGAGATGGTGACCTCCTTATGACAAAGTGTCAGAAAGGCTTATAGAGACATCCGTTGAGCACTGTGAAGAATTACGAAAAGAAATCTGTTTGTTCTCCTCTGGAACTGTAGGGAACACATAAAGGCTTTTACAACTGTCAATGCTCAGCTGTAACTCCCACTTATTTCAATTAGATCAGTGAATTTATCCCCAGACCTCTTTCTTTCTACCCCATTCTTGTAACTTTGTGAACTGTAAGCAGCCTCTCATGTGCCCTGGCAATGTCTCGCTCTCTCTCTCTCTTTCTCTCCCTCAACCAATTAAATGTAGGCATGCATCCTGATGCAAATGTCCATCTGCACTGCATTGCTGATCTATACTTTATTTTATTGGCTGGGTGCATCTTGTGATGAAAACAGTCAAATCAGCCTGCCTTCAGGAGAGCCACTCATTTGTTTTAACTAGTTCCCTAAGACTGCTACTGGACTGATACCTGTGTTTTGTATATACACCTGACATGTTTTAAGTACACATCTAAACATGTTCAGCATAAAATAATTTGCAAGTGTCATATATGCAGTACAAATACCTGCAAACAGTGGATGGCATCCTGGTAATGATATATGCATGTGTAAATGTGGCTTATGCACACAGAATTCCACATCTACTCTAGCGTTTTGTACCTCCATTCAAAATTTGCCCCAACTAGTAGCTGTCAAGCCTCAGGAAGGGCTGCTACTGTAGTGACTTAGGGGAGTGAGTGGGGAGAGGCAATTCAGAGGAGGAAGATGCAGCTGGCCAGTTCAATGGGAAGAAGAAACAAGGTGAGCTTCCAAATGGAATGCACCCTGCTTTCCCTTCCCCTTCCCCTTTGGCAGTGCTATACTCTACTTGCTCCATGCAAGATGCTGGTCATAGTTATACTCTTCCGGAGTGATGATCAGTCATGGTTGGTGATGTCCATGTCAGTAAGGGTGTTTTTTATGCTTGATGTTAAAACTTTAGAGCAGCCATCCACAGTGCTGAACTTTATCCCAAAACAAGGATACACCTGAGGTAGCTCCAAAATGTTTAGTCTAAAATTCTGAGTGGACTCACCATCTAATTGATATGGAAACCACCAGCGCAGTAGTGAAAGGTAGTTTTGCCTTGCTTTCTCTCCTCCCCACCACCACCCTGGACTTCTTCCTCTCAAGTAGCCGCTGGTAGATGGCCCCACGATGGGAGAAGTTCTGTCAGATGCAAAGGACGCACCACAGCACTGAATAGGAATGCCTCGCCACCGGGCGATGGAATGGGGCCGTTTTGAGGATACTTCGGTGTGCAGTAAAATCTGTTTTTTCTCAGTCATGTGCGGTCCTGAGCATCCCCTACCCATGCCCAGAACGTTTTTAAAAATGCATGCAATAAGGTCCCTTGTCTGCTTTTCAAGGCATATGCAAACTGGTTTTTTTTCATTTTACATATGCATATTGTTAATTTTGGATAAAAGTTTTGCTGAAAGATATTGAACTCTTCTTCTTTATTGTACTGTAGTAACCTGTCCCTATTCTTTCAATATTACTTCTGCCTCTGATACAATCTTTTCTGTTAAACAGGTAATGCCAGGAAACACGTTTACTTTATTAATTGAGGTACACCTGTGCAACTGAATGAATGATGTTTTTTCCAAAACTAACAATGTCCTTTGCCCAATATTTAAAATTTTAAATGGTGTGCATTATTTATTCTGAATTGCTTCATTTATTAACACATACACACCTAACAGTTACTTTAGCAAACAAAACAGATTTTCTTGAAATAAATAAATTTGATGTCCTGATCAAAGGAGTAGGGATGGACAGGAAATTTGCTTGCTGTACATTTTAATATGCAGGGATGTAGCCGGGGGGGGGATCTGGGGGTCCGACCTCCGGACCCCCCCATCCTTCCATTAAGAAAAATGAATGGTGTGTGCTGCTGCGCCGCCGCACTCAAGCCCCATTATAATGGTGGCACTTAGTCTGGACCCCCCGCTTCCTAAAATCCTAGCTACATCCCTGTAATATGAATCAAAGATATTTGCATTTCTAGAACATAACTAATACATAATTATCCTCCATTCTTCATTCTTCTCCACATTTTGAAATGGAGTTGTAATTTAAAAAGATGCATTCAGGAAAATTGTATTAAAATGTGTGCCTTTAAGAAAACTGTGTAAAAAAGAAAAAAGACATATATCAGAGAACCTTACCTGCAAAATTATGTGAGAGAAAATTGCTGACAAAAACAAAGTGCATGTTTATAGGGACTTTAAAAAAAATCTGCAAAGAAGAATTTAGCCAGGCAGCCACTATATTTCAGATTCCATGAAAAAATTATGCAGTGCAGGCAGACATTACCTTTTCTAAAGGGCTTTCTACCCGAGGAATGCTGATCATAGGCATTTGAGCCAGATTGTCCATGTGTGAATGTTCAATTTCTGGTTGTCTACCTTTAAAATTATTTACCACACACACAACCTAGAAAAAAAGAGAGATAAAATTAGGTATTATGAAAATATTGTATAAAATGATCTATAAATACTCATAATCAAATCACTATGTTATGCTAAACAACACTGAAAAATTATCTTTGCCAACATACAATTGCAAGTTCTCCTTGATTTAATCATTAGCTTGGGATGGTATTTAAATATACACCAGGGTAGACTGCCAGTTGGACCAGCATTTTAAAACACCTTGAATTCCTCCAGCATAGTTGCAAACTCATTCACAGATTAAGATAACATGCACAGTCAAGAGTGTAATCATGCCAGTGAACATGCCAGACATCTACATATACCATGGACAAAAAAATTGGGAAGCGGGAAGGATATGGAGTCTGGGGCCCCCATCATCCACTGGTTTGCCTTCTTTAATATTCCAAAATAATGATTGGGCTTGTGGGAAAAGCAGTATAATCAAGAAACAGTGGCCTGTTACAGACTGCCAAAATAAAGCTGCTTCGGGTCTCTTTGGAGGTATGCTGTTTAAATAATGCATGGGTCCTACGAGTCCGGAGGTCGCGCCAAAGCCACACTCCATTCCTAAGCACTGGAGTGCAGCTTTGGTGCAGCTTCCGGATTCTTAGGATCCATGCATCATTTAAACAGCATACCTCCAAAGAGACCCAAAGCAGCTTTATTTTGGCAGTCTGTAACAGGCCTATGTTAATGGCATTTTGTATGGGAAGAATGGATATCTTGTGGTCTTCTAGACATTGTTGTGGTGCAAATCCTAACATTTATTCATGGAATAAGCAAAGCTTAGAAAAGCCACTTTTTGGACTACAACTTTCAGAATTTCCCCAACTAGAACTTACTATGCTAACTGGGATGAGGGTGGAATTCAGGAAGTAACTTTCTAACCCCTGGAAATAACACCACTGTTTCTTCCATTGCATGGTGACTTCTTGATTCAACATATACTGGACATTCCTGTGGATCTGGTTATTCAGTAGGCTGCAACAAAAACTACCATATTCAAATCTTGTACACAGGTTTAGATTTCTGTACAAATTTTTTTGGAAAAAATATAATTACTTAGGCCTGACTCAGAACCCCTTTAAAAACAATTTTTCCATTTGGTTCAGTGGATAAGAGAGCTTCATGTAGCCACCTTGATGTATCTATGGAACTAATTCTCCAAAGGGAGCCAATGGGTGATCTCCCATATGAAGGTACTCTCTGGTAGTGTGCACTGAAATCCATGCTTGTTCAGTGATTCATAACTCCAACTGAAATGCAACAGAAAGATTCATGTGTAACTGAACTTACCAAAAAGACTGCTATAGAAATGCCAACTAGAAATCCTGCTATCACATCCGACCAATGATTTCGATATTCTGCTACTCTGTTGATACCAGTAAGGAACGCCATACACATTAAGCTTAAGCAAAGGACTGGTTTTGCCAGCCGTGTTCCTCTGGATTTTATTGTGTTGGTGATATACATCTAGGATGAAAAAGATTGGAGTAAATAATTAAAAGTAATATCAATTTCCAATGAATTTTTAAGGAACGAGGCAAAACAAAACAAAACACCCAAACTAGCAGTATTTCCCCCCTTTTTGGCTACAGTTACATTTAAAAATAAATAAATAAATCATGTGTAGAAAGCACAACATTTAAGCCATGGAACAAAGTAGTCCTAAATTAAGTAATTCATTTCCTATTTTAAGACTTCATTTCCAAATGCTAAGCCCACTTATAAAATGAAATGGAAATATTAAGAAATATGCTCAGTTTGTGTGTGAAAAATGAGTCCAGCTGTCTGATGTTTTCTTCATCTAGCAATAGCAAGTACATTTCTATATCGCTTACTGATGTACTAAGTTGTTTATAAAGTGTAAGCTAATTGACCCCAACAATCTGGGTATTCATTTTTGTAACTTCAGAAGGATGCCAGACTGAGCTGACCCTGAGCCCCTGGCTGGTATTGAACTGACAACCTTGTGGTTTGTGAGTGAGTGGCTGCAGTACAGGCATTTAATCAGTGCGCTGCCAGGGCTCCTTGTAGTTTCATATGACACAAAAACACACACCTGCTCTTTTTTTCAGAAGCAGACATCTAGGGCCCATCCACACTACACAGTTAGAGTGTTATATTCCTCTTGAACTGCTATGGCAACTTCCCATGGAATTCTAGGCCTTGTACCTTTTTGAGGCACTATGGGCCTGAACAGACAAGTGATAAATGCTAGCCTCAGGGAGAGTGGGGGAATGGTGTCCACATGATGCATGACCCGAAGCTACCCTGAGGCTGCTGTCATGGTGTGCATCTGACTGCATGGGGAGTGGCTTCACAGTGCTCTTTTGGCTCTGCGTCCAGATGACACAGTGCCAGAAGGTGCCACAGTGGCAGCATGGCATATAGTTGCCATGACTGCAATTTGGAGCTGAAAGGGGTGGCTACAGACTGTCCCTTAGGGGAGGTCTGTTTAGCACCCAGGGCTCCTTAAAAAACCCTCTCATGAAACATCAAATCTCTGGATTCTATAGGACTAGACCATGGCAGTTAAAGTGCAGTGACAATGCTATAATTATATAGTGTGAATGAGGCTCTGGTATCTGTTTTCACCTGCTTTTCTTTCTCTCCTGGAATCCTTCTTAATGGACCACTGGGAGTAGATGGCCTTGTTGCAGTGTAGGGAACAGTCCAGCTATAGCATAAGCAAATGTGTTCAACAGGTGGAAGAATATATCTAACTACAGCAGCAGGCAATTTGCCTAGTGCCTTTGCTTGCTGAACTCATCTCTCATTTATGCATAAAGTCCTAATGGCACCATGCACACCATCAGAGTTTCCTTGAGATTTTTTAAATGAATAAAGTCAACAAGAATCTATGTGACAATGCAGTTTCTCCCATCATCTGGGCAGCATAGTCTTCTTTCCAGGTAACAAAGAGGACACGGTGGCTCAGCCATTAATATGCTGATTCTGACTATTGCAAGATCAGCAGGTCTGCAGTTAGAGGTCCAAACACCACATGACGGAGTGAGCTCCTGTCACTAGTTCCAGCTTCTGCCATCCTAGCAGTTCAAAAGTATGTAAAAGTGCAAGTAGAAAAATAGATACCTTTCGGTGGGAAGGTAACACATTCTGTGACAGTCAGGCTGTCCAACATGATCACAGAGTGTTTTTATTGACAAAACTGGCTCTTCAGCTTAGTGATGGAGATGAGCATGCCACACAGTCGGACATGACTAGAAAAACTTGTCAAGGAAAACCTGAACTTTTACAACACAGTTATGATGTGTGATAGGATTAACTGCATGTAATAACTTAGAATGCAAGAGAGAAATTACGAGGGAGATGGCCAGTTGGACAAAATGCAACCAACCTCTAGATCCTTCTTAGCACAGGTTATAGAAAGCTCTGAGTAAGAACCACATGGGATGGGGGTAGGCTTGCCATAACCCGGCGGCCCCGTGCCAATCACGGTTTCCGGGGGGCCCCTCCCGGTCCCCGGTCCGGTTTTGGGGCCCCCACCCGGGCCTTGTTCCCGGTTTGGGGGACCGCTCGCTCCACCAATTTGCCGCGGCCGCTAAACGTGGCTTGGCTGCGGCGCCAACCCACCTCCTCCGCCGGCTCGCCTTCCTCACTGCTTCTCTGAGGCGCAGAAGCGAAGCGCCGCCAACCACACCGGCCCCCCACTGGGAGGGCGTGCGCGCCGCCCAGGCCCCACAGGGGCCAGGGCAGCGTGCAGCCGCCCCACCTCGCCTCCGCGCGACAGTGTGGGCGCCTGCTTCCCCCGACGACCCTCCACAATCGCCACCTTCATATGGAGGAGAAGGGGGAGAGGAGAGGAGGATGAAGAGGAAGGAGCTGAGTAGGGTGGTTTCCCATGGCAAAAAACGCGTCGCCCTGCCAACCCCCCACTTCCCGTCCGCGCGCGACTGACAAAACTCGCCTGCCTTTCCCTGCCTCCCTCCGCGCGCGCGCCAAGCCTTCATATGAAGAAGGAGGGGGAGAGGAGGAGGAAGGAGCCAGAGGAAGGGTGTGCCCTGAACTGAGGCCGGGGCAGAATTTGGGCAGAGGAGGAGGAGGAGGAAAGCGGAGTCAGTGGCCATTAGGTCTGTCCTTAGTTTTTTTTGGTGGGTTGTTAAATATTTTAAAAAAAATATAAATACTTATTTTATTTTTATTTATTAATTGTTTTTTATTTTTATTTTTTTTTTTTGCTTTTTGGTTTTTTTGTTATTTTTTTAATTTTTTTTTATTAGTTGCTTGTTTTATTTTATTTATTAATTTTTATTTTCGTGTTTTTATTTCATTTTATTTAATTTTTATTATTGATTGTTTTTATTTTATTTAATTAATTTTTATTAATTGCTTGTTTTTTTTTTATTTCATTTATAATTTTTATTATGCTTGTTTTTATTTTATTTATGACTTTTTTTTTATGCTTGTTTTTATTTATTTTTAATTTTATTATTCCTTGTTTTTTTATTTTATTTGTAATTAATTTTGATTATTGCGTGTTTTTTATTTATTTTATAATTTTTGTTATTGCTTGTTTTTATTTTATTTTATTAATTTTTGTTTGCTTGTTTTATTTAGTTTATTTTTTTATATTGCTTGTTTTATTCATTTTAATTAATTTTTTATTATTTGCTTGTTTTTATTTTTATTTTAAATTTTTTATTATTGCGTGTTTTTATTTTTATTTTATTAATTTTGTTATTAGCTTGTTTTTATTTTATTTATAATTTTGTTATTGCTTGTGTTTTTTATTAATTTATATGCTGTTTTTATTTTTTTTATTATGTTTCCTATTGCTTGTTTTTATTTGTTCTTCAATTATTATTGCTGTTTTATTTATTTCATATAATGTTTATTATGCTTGTTTTTATTTTATTTCATTTTTTATTATTGCTTGTTTTTTATTTCATTTTAATTTTTATTATTGCTTGTTTTTATTTTATTTTATTAATTTTTTATTATGCTTGTTTTTATTTTATTTCATTAATTTTTATTATTGCTTGTTTTTGTTTATTTCATTAATTTTATTAATTGCTTGTATTGCTTGTTTTTGGTTTATTTCATTAATTTTTATTATTGCTTGTTTTTTATTTTATTACATTATTTTTTATTATCAAATATATACACCCTGCCTTGTTTTTTTATTATTTTTTCAATTATTTTTTAATTATAATATATGCAAGTGCATTTTTTGTGTATTTAATGGCGCTTTGAATGCTAACAAGTCTCCTTTCTTGGACAATTAGAATGATGATGATGATGATGATGAGATGATGATGATGGAGATGATGATGATGTGTGAGGATGATGATATTGTATCACAAGCCTCTGAGGCAAGGCCATGTAAACTTGCTGTGATTTTTTACAAACTAGATGCCGCAGTGAAGAAAAAAACCACAGTCCCTTGCCCAAGTACACACTTCTGAGAAGTAAAAGCTGAACACCGAGGGCAAATACATTTCTGCCATCTAAGAATAAATGCCAAAATGTCCTCCATTTTGATCATGCCTAAAAACATACATTTATATTATAACATTTTTTTAAAAAAAAACTCTTTTTTTGCGTGTCCTCCTTTTGTATTAAAAATGTGTCCTACATTTGAAAATGTGCCCTACATTTGCCCCACATTTGTCCTGGTTGGAGGTCCTCACTTATGGCAACCCTAGATGGGGGACCTAACAAGGGATGCTTGGGGACAGGAGATCCTGTCCACCGGAGGAAGCTGGCTGAGACTGGACAAAAATGTCCCAGATGCCTAGCTACCCCATGAACATCCAAGACTACAAATCCCATCTGCAGCAATTGAACACCAGGAACTGTTCACCAGTCGCATCAGGGCATATGGTTATTTTGTTGATCTTGATTGGAATGCTATAATCTGTCCTGTGATTTGTAATTCCTAAGTGTGCCTGAATTGAAGGTGGTCCTTCATAAAGGAAGATGCCTTTTGCTAATGGAGATACTTATTAAGTAAGATATTCTTACCTAGAATAAAGCCTTTTCTTGTAAAAGTACTTCTCACTCATACACTCCTTTCATGTGCCTCTTGCTCAGTTTCATATCCACACCAGAGTTGGGAGAAGGGGGAAGAAAGCTTCAGAGATGGAAAGTGCAAATGGTACCCCAAAGTTGGAGTTGCGGGGGGGGGGGGGGTCAAATCAGTAGGTGGTGGCAACTCAATTCATTTAGATGGTCTCAAGGTGTCCCCTCCACCTCAGGCAGAAGCAGGAGAGGGACCCAAGAGCCATCACAGCCTGGATTACAACAGCAACACTTTTAGTTTTTCCATTATCACTTTCAGCAATACTGGAATACCAGCCAATTCATCTCTTCTTGCATTGTCCCATCCTCTAAGAGCAATTAATGTTAATCATCCATGTGTGAACAGAATAGAAGATAAGACCCTTCCACTGTTAATCCAAATGCATCTTTCTGTCTAAATTTCCCAGAAGCCACAGTAACCAAGTAATCTTGTTGCAGTTTATGGCCTTGGTCCAACACTGACACACTCTTAAGTGAAAGTGATGGTCTGAGTGTGCATAACTCAGCATTAAACTGTGACACAGGTCTTTCTTCACTGCCTGGTAAAATGTTTTCTTTGGATGCCACAATTAAAATAAAATAGCAGAGATCTGCAAATTGTATTTATGATGTTATCCACTGATTCTAGTCACCAAGTGAAGGATGTTGAGAAACTTTCTGCAGTGGTATCCAAAAGCTCTTCTTTGTGCTATTGATAAAGGAATGAGGTTGTTAGAATCAAGAGGAAAATTAGCTGATAGCTCATGAACAGTAGAGTCTTACGCATGTTCATGAGTTTTTTGGGAGTGTGGGAGGTGATATGATAGTCACCTCTGGCAAACAAAGTTTGCAGTTTTCCATAGGGTATGAAAAGCCTGCAAAACCTATTTGATGTGAGAGGGATCAAAATGTGGATATACAGCATGACAGATGCCTCTATCATATGACTTCCAACTCTGTAATCTGTCTCCAATTCAAAAGTATCTCACTCAAAGTAAAAGTGAACCATTATTAGAATCCCAGGATTACAATTAACACCACTCACAATATGCTGCTTGAAAGTGCATACATAGGCTTGGTTACATCAGAGAGTTTTCTGGTGTGTAGCACTCTTAGGTAAGTGTGTATAAGACAGCAACTCATGTGTCTCATCATGCTTTTCTTTCCATCCCATAAAAGTCAGCTCTGTATCCATGGATTCTGCATCTATGGATTCCACCATCCATGGCTTGAAAATATTCCATCCCTCCCCACAAAAGCAAACCTTAATTCAGCCATTTTATATAAGGGACAACATTTTACTACATATATAATGGGAGTTGAGCGTCCACAGATTTTACCAATGGCCTACTATACTAGAGGTGTTTTCTAGACTGAGAGCTAATGTGGTATAGTGGTTTGAGTGTTAGACTAAGCCTCCAAAATACAAGGGTTCAAATTCCTGGTAAGCCATGGAAATCTAATAGGTGATCTTGGGCAAAGTCATACGTACTTTCTCAGAAGAAGTAAATGGCAAAACTCATCTGAATAAATTTTGCCAACAAAAAGTTGGAATAAGGTTGCCATAAGTCAGAATCAACTTGGAGGCATATAACAATAAGCAGACAGATATTATTGGCAGCAACTTCAGAAGAGATCAAAGGATTTAGTCCTCAGGTGTATTCACACTTCACAGTTATAGCAGTATGATACCACCTCAACTGCTATGGCACTGCCCTATGGGATCCCAGGAGTTGTAGTTTGGTGAGGTGCTTTGACTTCTCACAGGCATTTTCCTCAACTATAGCATTAGAATCATAGAATCATAGAGTTGGAAGAGACCAGACCTCCCTGGCAGAAGAAAAAAAAAATAATTCAACAAATTACAGATCCCAGGATTCCATAGGATGGTATCAAAGTGCTATGACAGTGCATTGTGAATACCCTCTTAAAGGAAATGTGATGCTGGATGCCATATGAAACAACCACCAGCTCATGACTGTAGACTATTTAGTTTTATCAAGGCTAATTCTCTCTCTCTCCATCTCTCTAAGTACATGAATCTGACCACAATACATGCATGAACCCATTGTGAATGTTAAAATTCCAGTCCCTTGCAGAACATGGTACTTCATGCTATTTTACTTCACCTGCACTTTCATAAGAAAGGTGGGGGAGCAGCAGGAAAACTATGTTTATTTTGATAGTAAAATGCTGAATCTCACCACTTGCTTGTGAAATAAGATCTTTTCTGAATGGCAAAACAACCAAAATAATTGTGCCCAAGAGAGACAGAATAAATCAGCGATTAAAAAAAAAAAGATACTGCATCTCTAAATCACACTCTTCCTTCTTTCTCCCCTCATTTGGGAAGAAACATGATTTTCACTTCACAGCTCACCTTTCATATGCACTCCTCAAATTGCAGCAAATTTTTTTCTTCCATAGCACAAGTTGACATATTAGGATAGAATACTGATGAGCTAAGAAGGAATTCAACCTTCTACTTGCTTTGTTCCCATATTGCATATACCTTTGGAGACTAATAAACCCTCATGGTTTTGGAGATGGATTCCCTAAGGCTTACACTTAAGATTGGCTCCATACTCCATGTGGCCATAGGCAGGCTGAGATTTAAAAGTGTTTCCTGCAGCAAACTCAGAAAGTGTGAAAATAAGACAATTGTCCTCAAACACTTTTGTGCCCAGAAGTCCTGACTGGAACATGGTTTCCTGATGTTTGTTCTTGGGTGCTTAAGGTTGACTGTTCACACCTTGTGGTGTACCTGCAACAAACAGTCTTGCCACATAAATTAGGAGTTTGGTGCTTAGTGACTCCTCCAGCTATAATTTATCATCAGCTAAATAAAACAAGAAATAGCAATCACATGAGACAAGTATGCTGTCCAAAGGCAAATGGATGTTTCACTGCACTCATCTGTGAGATTCCACATATATTTACTCCATATTGGTGCCCACAGCACTCAGTGGGACCCACTACAAGATAACTCGAGAAAGTAGGTAATATGCTAAGGACAGAGATAAGTTTCCAAAGGTTCAAAACACACTGCAGAAATAATCCAGTTTGAGATTGCTTTAATTCCCCTGGCTCAGTGCTAGGGAATCCTGGGAATTGTGGTTTATTGTGACACCAGAGCTCTCTGACAGAGAAGGCTAAATGTCTCACAAAACTACAGTTCCCAAAATTCCCTAGCATTGAGGCAGAGCAGATAAAATAGTCTCAAACTAGATTATTTCTGCAGTGTATTTTGACCAAAGACTCAAGGACACATTTTTAGAGAAGTGGTACCAATAGTCCACATGTCTCTGATGCATCCCAACTCTGTGTTTGTCTACCCTTTATAAATTACGCTTTTACTGCCTCTATATAATCCATATAATCAAGAGACAGGATCATTGGTTTAATGACTTTAATAAACATGATATTAACAAGCCTCCTAATGCAGTGTTGGAAACCTTTTTCAATCCTAGGGCTGCATTTATTTCTCTGTAGCCTTCCAAAAGCTGTGGACATGGCCAAGTCAGTGTAGCCAAAGCAATATACTCCACCTATCCTCCTCTCTCCATTTACTTCTTTTTCTCTGTCTAGAGACCTGGGATGTATCCACACTACACAGTTATAGCAGTTTGACACCACTTTAAGTTCCATGGCTCCATCAGTCCTAGGATATGTGCTCTGGTGGGCTCCTTAGTATTCTCTGGAATTATCAGATAACTTTAATTATATTGTTCAGGAAAGTGCACTGGAGAAGCATACATTCCTTGCCAAACTACAAGTCTGTCACCAGAACTGAAATCTTCTGAATTTTTGGTGTGTGTACGTTCTCCCTATGGCCCCAAACGGATTCTGCACTCTGGGCACCCATGATTTCTGAGGCAAGTGGTCACGTCCACACTACTCCTTAAGCACATAAAACCGAGTTGCAAATGAGAAACTTTAACACTTCCGAAGTCAGGAAGATACGTGATTTAGGACAGGATGTTCTGCCTGACAAGCCTGATTAATCTGATTTACAACTCCATTCTGACCCCAGACATTGCCAGACCACGTGATTTTTTACAATGTAGATCTGATTTCCTTTGATGTAGGACAAACACCTTTGCCTTCAAGCTAATTTTGGCCTATAAAAAATCTCCAAAGTCCTTTGTTAGAGGGCTAGTAGGAAGGCATGGGGATACTCTGTCACTGTGAACTCTGCCCGGTCCTGATACGTCCGTTCTCCCTCCGCTCACCATATCCCATGCCATCCCCATCTCAATTAGATGGCCTCACTGTTAGTTCAGCCTCCACCTATTCCAAAGTTAACTCCTGATTTCAGTAGTCCTTGTGTGAGTGTAAGTGGTGGATTGTTGTGTGATTTCCCCCCTTACTAAAAGAAACACTCCATTGAGAGAATTCTGCATCTGCAAAATTCCTTTGATCTCTTTTCTCTTGGTATACAGGTGGGAAACAGTTCCACAAAAGGTTACTTGTAGCACAACCTAGTAATTAAATGAGCTAACTAAAAATTCCCCTAGAGAGATCATTACTACAAGTCCTAGGATTCCATGGGATGGAGTCATGGGAGTTAAATTGGAATTAAATTTAGGGTTGCAATACTCCAAGCTTGTCCAACATTTTTCTTGGATTCTGCACATGCCAGCTGGTGCATGCTTCAGCCAGCATCTGATCTGGATTCCAAGCTTTCATGATAAATTGAAAGCTTGGAATTGTGGAACTGAGGTATGAGGCAAAATGTGAAGGCAACCATCAATAAAATTGTTCTGCAAGAAAGAGGTTTGTCCCTACTTTTCAGGCACAAGGAATGGAAGAATAGGCTCTACAGGTGGGGAAGTGATACATGAGCTGAGGTGACGGATGGAGAAGGAGGAAGAGTCAGTCAGTGCTGCTAGCAGTGGCTGATAATGTTGGAAACCTCATCTTGAAACTCTCCTGTGGTTAGCCAGGGCTTAGGCATTGCGTGTACATATGTTTGAATGTCATGTTTTCAGCTATGAGACTTGCACACTGCCTTTCCCCCTTACTTTGCTAGAGCAGGTCCACACTGACCTGAATACTTGGGGCTCATCCTGGAATATCCTGGACCCGGAGCTGCCCTGAATTCCCCCCATTATCTTCACACTCTTTTGTGACTCCAGGTGGCTGTCTACACATGCATCCCTCTGTGCCACCCAACACCCCAACATGAGCATGAGTCACTCCCTTTGAGGTGTATTGATCAAATGGCTGGGCACCTCACTGTAACCTCAAGAGGAGCAAACTTTACCAGCAGTAATGGTGCAGGGTGGCATAGCAGGACATGTATGTAAACAAGCACCGGACATTGTTCTGGACTGCTCTAGATTTCCCTGAAAACCCTGAAGATAAAAGTAAGTATTTTTAATTCAGTTCAATGGAAGGATGGGCTGGACGTCATGTGGAACTGACCTCACATCATGAAGGCATTCCACAGTTGAATTGGGCTTTGGAACTGAGTTGTGAAGACAGGACACTGTGAGAGTGGGGTGAAACTGGTTCATTTTGCCCATGTAGACATGCCCCTAGTGTCAGAGACATCCAAGAGATTCAGCACTTCTGACTCTTAACTGAACCAGTCACATTCTTTCCCAGAAAAAGGGCTAACATGCCACGAATCTACTACTAATCCAACAGGAAGGAAGCCAGGCACATTGAGATAAGGAAGTAGGAGGTAAGGGAGTACTGTATAAGTAGTGGAATGAGAATAACAAGGGAGGGGTGCACTGCAAAGCACATGGGGAGGGAGAAAATAGGAGGGAAGGAGAGTGAACCATGCCGAGTGGTGGCATGTAAGAAACAAGGGAAATGACATTGTGTAGGGCCAGGTGAGGTGAAGGAGGGAATATGAGAGAAGGAGAGTAAACTGTATGAGTAGTAGTGTGTAAGAAGAAAGAGAGCATTATGAGGGTGAGAGGCTAGATGAGGAAGGGAGTGAAGGTGTGCACTCTAAGCAGCAGAATGCAAGTAGCAAAGAGGACATGCTGTAAGGAGGTGAGCAAAAGATTAAGGGGAACTGAGACTGGCCGTTGTGAGCAATGGAATACAAGAGGACATTAAGGTATGTTTGCACGGAGATAGTGATGTTCCAAGGTCGAATAGTCAAGTCCATGTCCAAGCAGAGATTTGGGTCTTCTTGTTCTAAGTCCTGTATTTTAAGTAATAGTCTGTTGTTACACTCAGTTGTAACTATTTTTTAAAAATGGTGTGGAGGTTGAAATAAAGTGGAGAAACATGCAACAATTAATGGTCCGAATATGCATAATTGGAATGTAAATTAACCTAATTTGCAAAATTATAATAATTTCCATTATATAGACTCATAGAATCATATAGTTGGATGAGACCACAAGGGCCATTGAGTCCAACCTCCTGCCATGCAGATTAGTTGTCTGGATTTTAGGAAGTGGAATATGGCAACTTGGACAAACCACAAACCTTGCTAAGAAAATCCCATGATAGTTTTAGTGTTGCTATAAATCAGAAATTAGTTGAAGGCATAGTACAACTACCTGTGATTTTAACTGTGGGTGTTTCAGGTAGATTACTAGTAGCCTTGAGTTCCTTTGAGGAAGGACAGGATATGAATAGAAAGGCAATTACAAGCTGAGCAACAAGAAACAGTTAACCTGAAAGACCTTCCGTCAAAGGTCTTGGAAGTGAGAGCAATTCCATCAGGACTCCCGTGTCTGTGGTTCCTGATAGAGCCTGCTTCACTCCTCTCTCTCTCTCTTTTTTTAAAGGGGACTTCAAAGAGGGAAGCAGCCCTTCTCTTGGACATCACCTGAATGAGGAAGCTTGGCAGGCCAAGCCTAATGCATGGGATAGTGATTCACCACAATCACTGTCTTGTGAGTTGCCATATTTGCCATATAAGACAGTTAGTTTAGAGGGCCATTGGGGATTAAATTAAGATTCAGAGATTAAATTAAGATTCAATAATTGGATAACTATATGTATGGTAGGAAGTACATAGCAAAATTCCAAAAGTTATTGTTGCAATTGGGAACGCAGTAATATATCTATGATGCCCCTTTTCTTGTCCCATCTGAAAACTTCCCACCCCCAACAGGGCTCCAGTAACAGGTATGTTCTTACAACTCTGTGAAGTTTGTTACACATTTTGTTCCACTCTGAGGGCAGCATTTCTGAGCTGAGAAGCTAACTTTTGTGGTCAGCTGCTCCAAAGAAATTCAATCCAAGAAAGATGAACAGTCTTGCGCTTCCAGTTATCATTGTACAAAACAGCCTGTTCTCGGTTAAACTGGCTCTTAGCTTTAACCCAAACCAATTACCCTCAATCTCTGTCACTACACATCTTAATGAGAACACATGAAAAAGACAAATGGTTTCTACAGAGTTCAAAATGAATGTAAGAACAGCACCCTGATAATTTATTTTTTAAGACTTCTATTATTTCTGATCTAATCTATTACTGGATTAGATTCAAATCTAATTGATTTTCTAATATATTAATCAATGAGCATCAATCTTGGTGATCTCTTAGTTATTACAGAAAAAGGCAACAAAACATCCTGTATTTTGACTTGTCTTTATGGAGGCATGTCTGCGCATATGTATGTGCCTTCAAGTCACCTGTCAATTTATGGCAACCCCACAAATTTCACAGGGTTTTCTTAGGCAAGGAATACTCGGAGGAGGCATAGCTGACAGCAAATAACCTCTGCAGGAACATACAGTGCAAGCCGGTTGGTGCCTTTAAACATTTCTTCTTTCATGCTCATTACAGTCCAGGAAAGATTTTGACAAATTGGAGACGATACCTAGGCTAGTGCAATGATTCTCAAGCACTTTGAAAGCAAAACTCCTGAGGAAAGAATAAAAGAGATTGAGACTGAGCATATACTGGCAGTTTTTTAAATATTTAAAAGGCTTCTGAAACAGAAAGAGAAACAGTTCACCCTTTTTGATGAGACACATCAAGAAACCATGATTTTGATTGCAGAGAGGTAGATCTTAGGGTTTTTTTTTATCTGTTTAAGTTTTCCACCAGCCAGCAATTTATCCTCCTGTAATATATTAGATTCCACCCCCCCAACTGTTATTTTTGGGCCTGCGCATACAGATGTACCCTCTCTTGTTTCTCAGGGTCAGCCAAGATGCTGGGTTGCAGAGGCACCCCCAAGTGATTAAAAAAATGTCTGCTTGTTATAATACATAATTTTCCTCACCTATACATTTTGTATTTAACATGCCTTGTTTTGTGATTAGTCATAGGAAGGTGAACACCAGATTAATTTGCAAGTATGACTGCTGAGGCATGTATCTCTGATAAAAATCCCATCATGGTAAAGAAATTGAGTTAATAGCAGGAAATCTATATTCTCTTTAATGTCTACTTTGACACTGAGGGACCCTGTTTTGATTAAACAGCCAGCATAACTGCTTCAGTTTCTACAACATCTAAATCACATGTTTTGCATTTGACAATATTCTGATTTTTCAAGCACCTAAATTCACACTGTACTTTAAAAAAAACCTTGTATAAGTATTTTTGCATGCACTTTCCCCAAATATATTATTTTTTCCAACCATTTTACTCTAATGTATATCTTTTGGTACAAAGCTTTCCCTGATGTAGTTTTGTTATTAGAGGGAGCACTTTTTCCCAAGATGAGTTCAACTACTGAATAATGGAGAATTATTTATGACCTCTATACTTGAAGGTTTTCAAAATGATCTTGGACAATCCCATGCCAGTACTTTGCTAGGGATAAGCTATGTTTGGGCTGTTGGAGTATAAGAGTTGTTATTAAAGTACTGACTTTTGAATGCTCCTGTACACTATAGGGACAATGATAAAAGCAAAATGCTGAATAGCTGGGGATTTCAATGAAGTTTCCACTCTGTGGTGAAGAAGAAGCCTACTTTTCAGGGGGTTGCAAGACATGAGGCCATTTCAGTTAAAATGGAACTGGACAAAGTGTGCCCTGTTGGCTGCACATGCCCCTCAGATCTATTTTGCAACTCTCCAATGCCACCAGTACAAAAAATGTGAAAATTTGCAATGACCCTCTTCCAAATCTATCCCCCATGCTGCTAAACAAACATAATCAATTGAATTTTGTTTTTTCAGTGTTTTACAGTTGGCACTAGACCCATGTTTTTTGTGTCCATGGATTCCACTATTCACAGCTTGAAAATAGTCTTTTAAAAAAATCCCTTGTGGTCTTTTCCAACACTATGATTCTATGATTCTTGATTTAGAAAACAGGTGAATAACAGAGGGCATAGGCTGACATACTGTTTTGAATGTTGGACCATAACTCTGGAGACCAGGGTTCAAGTCCCAGCTCAGCCATGTAAACCACTGGGTGACCTTGGGCAATGCTCTCAGCCTCAGGGGAAGGCAATGGCAAACCTCCTCTGAACAAATCTTGCCAAGAAAATCCCATTATAGGTTTGCCTTAAGATTGCTATAGGGCAGAACAACTTGAAGGCACTTAATACACACACAAACACAGTCTGATAGAGAGCTATAGAATTATCTATGGCATAATTCTTTCTCTCAGAATCCTTAGAGCCTGGGGTCATCTGATGAAGATGAATGATGAGACATATGGGATAAGCACTTGTTCAGAACACAGTTGAATTGTGGAATTTGCTTCCTCAGAATGTGGAAATATGCACAAAAATAGGTGAATCTAATGGAGGATTAGACAAATTCATGGAGTACAATATCAAAAGTTACTAGTCATGATGGCAGTATCTTACCTCCAGGATTATAAGCAACCACTAGAGAACAACAGTGGAAAAGAATTGTTACTCTCACACTGGTAGCTTCCCACATGCCTCTGAGAAAGAAAATGTTGTGTCTGATCTAGCAGGGCTCTTATGGTTCTATCTAACCTAAACAACAGTGAACACACACAGTCTCACCTGATTTTAGAGGCTAAGGAGGGAAGGGCCCAGTTAATAGTTGGAAGATCACCAGGAAATAACTGGGATTTCCCAGTAGGACTACAAAGGAATTCTACCTGAAACCCTGAAAAAACATTGTTCCTACTTGTAATTGATAATACTGAGCTAGATGCATTAGCTGTTTCCTGGGTTCCTATATTCTTATGGTAAAACTTCAGGACTGAATGATCCATTGTCTCCATTCAAACTCTGTAGCTAGGACACATGCAGTTTAAGAGTTTTGTGAATTTTAATGTCTAATGCTTCTGCTTCAGAGAAAACTTTTTAGAAAATGTGGTGGAAGGGGGTACAAAAAAAGCCTTAGTTTGACTCTAGATAACTGGTTTATGTTACCCTTTTCACTAAAATAAGCTACAGGAAAGACTAGATGCTCCCTTGGACCAGGGGCTCATTCACACTCTACAGTTATAGTGTGACACTCCATTGTAACTACCATGACTGTGGAATCCTGGGATTTGTGGTTTGTTGGGGCACTAGAGCTTTCTTGCTAAGAATTCTAAATGCCCTTCCCTCAACTGTAAATCCAAGAATTCTACAGACTGGAACCATAATAGCAGAAAATGGAATCATGCTGCTATCACTGTGTAGTATGACAGGACCCTGATCAGGCAATTTGTCCATCTAACCTTGTGTTGTGCACTCTAAGAGGCAGCAACTTTCCTGGGTCATGGGTAGAGGCTTTTCTTCTCACCAGATACTTCAGCCTTTTGGCAGAAATTAAGACATGGATTTTCTGCATGCAAAGAATGTTATCTACCACTGACTAAAGTCCCTTCTCTAAAGATCCCTATCTTTATAGTCACATAGATCTAAAGACAAACTAATTAAAAATCCAACTCATCACTGCTGAATCCAATATACTTATGCAGCTCTGTTATTTTTGCTCTTAAAACCACATGCAATAAAGGAAGCAGAAGAAATGGAAGGTGAAAAGACAAATGCTGTGATCCAGAAATATCTTTCTCATAAATACAGGATGTATTTCCAAGTACAGGGAAAACAAGTCAAAACTATAATTTCACCAGTGTGGCTCAAGAATATTTTTGTCAGATAATCAGACAATCACAGACATTTACACAGACAAAATATCATTTATTTCTCTGTCCATCTGTCTGTCTACCTATCTCCACAATTATAAATATGGAAGGTTGGGGAATTGCTATAGCAAAAGAACCAAACTTTTGGCAGGCTATTATGCAGTTAGGTAATATGGGCTCATCTGTACCAGTTAATGTTCATATTGCATTTCATTTTTGAAATGGTATCGACTCCTACAGGATAGTATTTTTGTTATTATCTTGACCTCCATTATTGTTGCCATTTTAAATCTTGGTCTATCTTAGACTTAGGTTTGACTGTACCAAGCTACAGAAGATTTATATGCTAGCAGGCTCAGAAACCACAATGTAGCATTGTAAATTTGGAAGGATGGAGGAGGGAAATTATTGAACAATGAAAATATTAAAAGCTGTTAATGGTGGAGTTCACATTCAAGATTTCTAGTAAATATATGCTTCATAGACAACTACAGTGTGCTCTTGTTTTACGCAGGGGATCCATTCTGGACACACACCCCCACGTAAAACAAAGGGTGCGTATGCTCGAGCCCCATTGCAAGTAATGGGGCTCATGCTTGTGGCGGTGCACGGCACCATAGGCGCACACGCCATTGTTTCTTCTGGTGCAGGGCGCCGGAAGAAGCAACCAGGAAGAAATTAAAAGACATTTGCAGCAATACACAGAAGAGTTATATAAAAGAGATGAAAAAATGAAAGGTACCTGGAAAGAGAAACCATATGAAGATGAACCTCAGATTCCAAAAAGCTAAGTGAAAGCTGCAATAACAGAACTTGGGGGAAATAAATCACTAGGAATAGATGATATTCCAATCAAACTGCTACAATCCATACAGACAGAATTAACTCTAGCGCTAACTAACATATGTCAACAAATATGGAAAACAAAGCAATAGCCAACAGACTGGAAATGTTAAATATACATCTCAACTCACAAAAAAGGGTCTCCAAAAGACTGTAGCAACTATAGAACCACAGCATTAATTTCCCATGCACACAAAATGATGCCTAAAATTCTGCAACACGGACTCCAACCATACATGGAGATAGAAATCACAGAGGTACATGTAGGATTCAGAAAAGGAAGAGGTACTAGAGATCACATTGCAAACATATGATGGCTAATGGAGCACACCAAAGTTCCAAAACAAGATCAACATGTGTTTTATAGACTATAGCAAAGTCTTTGACTGCACAGATCATAAAAAACTATGGAACACCCTTAAAGACATGGGAGTACCACAACATCCGATAGTCCTGATGAGAAATCTGTACTTAGGAAAAGAGGCTACTGTTAGAACAGAATATGGAGAAACCAAATGAAGTCGCAAAAGGGGTAAGGCAAGACTGAATCCTTTCACCCTATGTGTTCAACTTGTATGCAGAAAATATCATACAAAGAGCAGGCCTGAACACAGAAGAAAGAGGAGTGAAGATAGGAGGAAGGAATATCAATAATCTGAGATATGCAGATGACACCATAGTATGAGCAGAAAATATCTCAGACATGGAACAAGTACTAAGAAAGATCAAAGAAGAAAGTGCAAAGGCAGGCTTACTGCTCTACATCAAGAAAACAAAAATGATGACCATAGAAGATCTACACAGATTTAACCTAGACAATGAGGAAATTGAAATAGTAAAAGAGTGCCTGTACCTTGGGTCAAGCATTGATCAGAATGGGGACTGAAGTCAAGAGAAAGACTAGGAAGGGGGGGGGGGGACTATGAAAGAATTTGAAAAGATTCTAAAATGTAAAGATGTACAACTAAGCATGAAAGGTAGAATCATACAAGCCATTGTTTTCCCTATTATCATGTACAGTTACGAGAGCTGGACAGTGAGGAAAGCGGATAGGAGGAAAGTCGATTCATTTGAGATGTGGTGCTGGAGAAGAATGCCAAGGATACCATGGACAGCCAAAAAGACAAACAAATGGGTTCTAGAACAGATGAAGGCTGAATCCTCCTTGGTAGCCAAGATGATAAAGTTGAGGTTGTCGTACTTTAGTCACATCAAGAGAAGGAATTACTCACTGGAAAATTCAATAATGCTTGGAAAGGTGGAGGGATGTAGAAAGAGAATGGAAGACCACATGCCAGATAGATAGAATCTATTGAAGAGGTCATGGGTGTGAATTAATAGGAACTAAGCAGAGCAGTGGAAGATAGGGAGGTTTGTAGATGTCTCATACATAGGGTCACCATGAGTCAGGATCGACTTGAGGGCAGATAAAAACAACAATGAACACCCAGCTCTCTAAACTTCATTTTGATTTGGTGCTGGGGTGTAGATATATGAGGGGGAAATGGGTCACTAACCCTGCAAATAAAAATCCTGTCCCTTCAATGAAATTATACTTCGCTCCCCAAATTTCCAGCATTGCAGACAGTGAGACACAGAAAATCATATGCACCTAGAACTCTCATATTTGCTATATCCCCATTTCCCTTGGTAATTTTGCTTGCACCTTTTCTTTTGATGCCTAAACTCTCTTTCTAAATGCTGTAGGTCACATTTTAAGTTACTGAAATGCTAGAAATTTAGGGATTGAAATAATTTTTCAGTGGGAAGCAGAATTCTTATATGAGGGGGGTCAATGTCCTTATTAGATACATGATCTAAACCCCTACACTGGTGCTAGTGGGATTTAGTGGTGCCTCGGGATACGAAATGATCGGGTTACGAAATTTCCGGGATACGAAAAAGTTGGATTGGCAAAAACTGTTTTGGGTTACGAAATATTTTTCGGGTTACGAAATTCATTTCGGCGCGAAATTCAAATGCTGCAAAGTGCAGCTATAGGCTTTCCAGTGCTAACGGAAAAGTGTTTCGGGTTACGAAATTTTCGGGTTACGAAAGGAATGGCGGAACAAATTAATTTCGTAACCCGAGGCACCACTGTATTTGTAAACACAGATAAAACCCAAGACTAGTAAACTAGTAAGGGTAGGATTTTTCTCTCTCTATCTTTCATCTATGTTCATCTGTTCTCTTCTAATTTCCCCACAGCGAATCAGGCATTTGTTCTTACATCTGCTTTGAAAGTGCCAGTCACACACTGAATGTTGATATAATAAAACTGACAGAACCCATTCTATTTCTCTCCCGGCACCACATACAATTCTAATTGAATTATTTTTTCCTCCGTTGCTTTGAACAATTTCTCTATTGCCCGGTCACACATATTACATTTCTTTCCTGCCTCTTCATGTGCCATCATTACCTGTTGGTCTTCATCCTTTCTTCTTTTCCTTCTCTCTGAGAAGGTTAAATTAAAATTGTGTTGATATATGAGGATGGTTTATGACAAAGCGAAAGAGGAAGAATAAAGGAAGTGGGAAACTAATATCTTTGTCATTGCTAACTATACCATTGAAATTGTATGCAAAACTGTAATAACTTGTAAATCAAAGGGTTTTTTTAATTACAGAAAAGGTATAGGCCAAGATATCTACAGATGTAATTACTTCCATCAGTGCAAAGAGGAGGCAGTGAGCATTCCCTATTGTAATCGCATACATGCCAAAACTTGCCCTGGCATGCTGGGGATCCACCTCTCCCCAACTGTTTTACTATTGAGAGTTGCAGAAAGATGGGGATGTTTTGGATGTTGGACATTTACCTTTTTCACTTTAAAAACTCTTAAATTTGAAAACAAAGTGTAGAAATACAATTTACTGTATATACACTCATGTATGGGTCTCAACGTTTTAGTCAAAACATGGACCTAAAAAAACCTGGGTTGACTTATTCATGGGTCAATGTAGGTGTTGTACTTTAATTCTTATTTTTTTAAAAAGGAACCATCCCCTGGTGAAAGGCAAGTGTGTAATCCATCTTGGATGCACTAACCACCCTCTACTCTTTCATCCATTCATCCTTTATCATGAGTCCAAACAGTTATGTCTGCTGGAATTTCATAAGACCTTTGGCATTGTTTTCCTCTGCTTCATCCTTTAAATTCTTTGTTAACTGCCCCAAAGCTTTACCCTTGGCTTATCCATGGGTCATACCAAAATAATGTTGGTTCCCAAATCTGCTCTTGACTTACACATGAGGTCAATGTATAGTCAAATATATACAGTAATGCAACTGATCATGCATCACATTCATTGCTATGTAAATGTTGCTGCAAATGATGTAAGGAATCAACCCATGACTGAGGGAGCAGCTCTGAGCAACAAAGGCCTACTATTGTGCAGTTGAGTGGGGCACTTCAGGATAATGCAACCAGTCTCCACTCCTCTGAACCATGGTGTGATGAGGAGAAGCAAGGCTGTCACAGCTTGGAGGTAGAAGTGGCTGGCCACATCATTTTATGTCCCCCACACAACTACTCTGCAGACCACCATTGCTCAGAGTGATCCCCTGGAGTTTAAGGTAGTTATTGGGGGTAAGATTTATGATTGTGGCAATAATGCCACTATTATGAATGTGTAACACAGCTGAATAAGGAACAGTTACAGATATGTAACTCTAGGTTATGAACCTGTAACTGCAAGGCAGCATGCCAGCTATTGTCTGATTTATCAGATAGCTAAAGGAAGGCGCCAGTGTCGGACAAGAACTATGGGAGATTAGGGTTCAAATCCTTGTTCAGCCATGGATACACACTTGGTGATCTTGAGCACATCGCACCCTCACAGCATCTGAGGAAGACAATGGCAAAACTCCTGTTAATAAAGCATACCAAGAAAATCCTATCGCAGGGTTGCCATAAGTCAGAATCAACCTGAATGCACATAGTAACAACAACAGATGGGAGGAAATCCCCATGTTTTATGATAGCAACTTTTACATCACCATATGTTATTGTTGCAATGTCTTCATCCAATGGCATATTAAGAAATAAATACATTTATGTTTTCCACTCAAACATGTTTCAAAAGGTTTTTGTAAAGTCAGTCAAGACGATAATAATGTAGCAATTTGTGGTTAGAGCCACTAGAGGTCAGAAAAAAAAATCTTCTTCTCTGTTACATATATTGGAAGCTGATAAGCAAACTAATTTGCTGGAGAAGTAATAACAAGGAAAAATAATTTATAACTTCAATAGGAATGATAGCTTTATCATGCTGTGGACTGATCTTAATCAAGCTAATTTAAATAAGCAAGAAATAAAATCAAGAAGGAAAATAAAATGAAATCAAAATTAAATTAAACCAAGTTTCCACCATGAGAGAGATTCATATTCAACCTCCATCACCTTAGGTTCCATGGGATGAATGAAAATATATAAATATAAATAAAGATATATAAAGGAAAAATTAAACGTGTTAATTTCTTGGTGAATCTAACCATAAAAATATGTTTGCAACATTACAACTAACTAGAGTTTAGAACAATGTAGGAGCTTATACTCTGTATATCAATTGTTCTCATTGTTCTCAATTGTTCTTATACAGATGAGATTTTGAAAGTTGACCTACAGTGAAGATGTCTAAAACTGGTTGGCTATTGGTTCTGCAGGGAGGGTTGCACACTGTTTAGGTTAACACTGTCCCTTTTTACAGCTGACAAAAAGGAGGCGGAAGGGTAAGAGTGAGAAAGCACTGGGGGAGAAGCACTACTCTACCAACTACTGTGCCTCCTCTCTAAATTGTTCTCATGCTTCACTGTTGTATAGAGAATACATATTCGGGGGTAGTAGCCACGATGGCCATATAGCAAAGTGCAATTACATCCAAAAATCCACAGAGGCAACCTGGATCTCAAAGGAAGCATCTTTTTGTGTTGCTAATGATATTTAAATTTTATTTCCTGGACTTTACAGCCATTTGTCTCCCAGAAGCCACATGGCCAGAAGGAGTGGTCTGACTGCATGGATATCCCACCATAATATCTTAACTGAGAACAACAACAATTTCTTGACTAATATCATCATATTTTTCTTTCTCTTATATTATTTTAACACTTTTATCTGATGAAGAAACTGTGGAGCTTTGAAAGCTTGCAGCTTGTATTTGTGCATTTTGGTTGGCCCAATAAAAGCATCACTGTTTTGTGGATTTTAGATGGTATTGTACTTTGCTTTATAGAGGTTTACTGGAGACCCAAAGTCTAGACCAATGCTGTCATTCAATAATAAGAGTTTGGAAAATTAATTTTTGAACTGCAAATCCCAACCAGTATGGTTATTAGCTTTCCCAAGCTCTTCTCAATATCTCATTTGGCTTTCACTATGAAGACTGCATTCCCACTCTTACTAAGAGTGCATTCCCAATAAGAGTGCATTCCCAAGCACTTCATGAAAATTCAGAACATCTCAGATTTTTATAAGAAAATAATTCACTGAAGTGCAAGGGATGAGGCTACAAGAACCTGGCTTAAGTGAAACCATATCTGTTTAATACATGTATCATCAGATGACAATACTGAGTTGAGCTTTCATATGTAAACCACATTTTGCATCAAGGTAAGTAAACAAATACTGGGGATGAATTATTAACTTAGCTGCATTTTTATATCTCAATGTTTACTTGAATGCCCAAGGCTCAAATGATTCATTATCAGTTTAGTCTTTCATTGACTAATGTAATCATGACATGTGTACAGCACAGTTTAATGCTATGTGCCTGAGCACCAGTGAGTTTCAGGTACATATGTGTTTATACTTAATTTCTTATTTTAGTTAACCACAGTCACTGATAATGGGTTGGATCCACGTTTGCACATACTCAATGAGGACCTAATGGAATGAATAGGATTTACTTTAGTCCTGATTAACTTAATTTCCACTGATCTGAATGGGTCTACTCTAAGTATCTCTATGTCTGGATCCAACCTTCTGTTTATATCAGGACAGATAGTGGTTAATGAAAACTATAGTGAAACAAAACACATTCATATGAAAAAACAGTTAATGATTTTGGCTTGTTTCCCTAGACCAATTGGACCCACCCTGGTAACCTCCAAAGAATTTTGGACACCAGCTCCCATCAGCCCCAATCAGTATGTCTAATGGTCAAAGATGGAACACTTGTTTGGTTATAGGCTAATTGCAGTTAATATTCAGTAGTTTTCAGTTCAGTAACTGAAAATGCAAGTTAAAATGGCTGATCTCCGGGGAGTTATGTGAGAGAGGAGGAGAAGATAACACAAGAACCCAACACTTACACACATAACATAACCTTAAGTTCAGCATTGTCTGACAACCAACCCGGTGACTTAAGGAGACCAGAATTCAAAGAAGATCTCATTTTCCCTCTATACCTCCAAGTAGGTACAATAATCTTTACTGGGATGTGTGGGAGGGGAAGCTTGGACAGTTTCCATGAAAAAACACTGTATGAAATTGTAATGTTTTGTAGTCTACACTAGTAAACTGTGAAGGTAGAATAGAATAGAATAGAATAGAATAGAATGTTTATTAAGGGATTGCAAGTGAAGGAACATTTAAAACCATTCGTCTCCTAGCCCCCCTCCCACATTCTTGATGAAAACTGCTCCATCGGACCACCCTCACACTGCTACTAGGTATAGACATGCAGCAAGCCAGAAGAGGAAGAATGCCTCACTCTGTCCTTGCAAGTTGCTTCATTTGCTCCATACCATTTGCTTTGTACACACTGCAGAGATTGGAAGGGGGTGGGAGAGATCATATGCCTCCAGCAGGATACAAACAGCAAGATGACCACAATAGCAGGTACTGCAGGGTTGTATAGGCATTGGCACTAACACAGAGGCAGCACCATTCCCCATGCCAGAAACTGTGTTTATGTGTGATGACAATTGGAGGGGGGGGAGGCTTGACAAATAAGAGTGGAAGAAGGGGGAAAGTCACTGGCTTGTTGTTACTGATGCTCTTCTTTTGAAACCTGAGCCTGATTTTCCCTGTATGGCCAGCACTTCCAGTTGAAAAGTCCTTTACATCTTTTTGTCATCCATCAAAACTGATTGGTGCTTCTAGTCCTTCTTGCTTGACTTTTGCTTTCCCCCTTTTCCTTCCCTTCCCGCTCCCCTGGACCTCAGTTTGGAATAAATACATGTTATTTTATTGATTTATTGATTTATTTTAAAAGACAGATCCCTGCTAGATTTTGCCTTTGGCCCTACCCACTGCCAGTACATACTCCCCAACCACCTTCTCCTCAGGGAAACTCCTGGTCTTAAAAATGGTTGTTGACCCCATCAGAAGAATGTTTCTTTCCTTTCACATTAGATATCACTTTGTAGGGCATCAGCTCCATCATAATTTAAGCCTCTGAGGAATGGAGCTGACCTGTGATGATGGCAAGATGTCTTCCTCAGAGGAACAGTACAGAAAGAAAAATCATTTTGGACCTGTGAATAATACAGGGGAAAGCACAGACATTTTCAATACAACTTGGTGAAAGTGGAAACAGGATGAACTTCTTTTTAAAAAAAAATACTATTACTGATAAGACATAACCATCTATCTTTTTTAAAAACCTACAGTCCTATTATCAAGCAATACATATGATGGCATTTCCTCAAAATGATTCCTATGAGACCTCCGTATCTAGTTTGCATTGATGCTCATCCAGAACCTATTTATCACCCAGCCGTGTAGTGAGTAGATGAAAAGCAAAGGGGGTGGGAGGGAGGGAGGATGAACTGAAAGACTGCACCATCTGGGATTGAGGAAGAAGACAGTATCATCACCGTATTGATCAGACTGCAGTGGAGATTATCCTGCGGTGTCCCAGCCTACAAGAGAAAGGGAATTGCAGAAGTTTGCACAAGTGGACTCACAGGGCAAAAGAGAGATTACTCAGTGATGTGAGCCAATTAGTGTTATGTCTCCTGCTCTTGTCCAGAATCACAACCAAGGCAATATGTCATAGTCAAGAAAGCAGCTAATATGCCAAGGACCTCTGCTCTTTTGCCATGGAGTCTAAGCAATAAACAAAACTGCCAGGAAGAGAAAGCGGTGTGTGTGTGTGTCCTATTCTTTCTTTCTTTTGTTTGTTTGTTTGTTCTTTTTTGGGATAGAATTGGCCCTCCTTATCCACTGATTTTTTTTATCCACGGATTCAAACACCCACAGCTTGGAAATATTTTTTAAAAATATAAATTCCCAAAAGTAAACTTTGATTTTGCCATGTGATATAAAGGACACCATTTTGCTATACTATTGTATTTAATGAGACATGAGCATCCACAGATTTTGTTATCCATAGCAGATCCTGGAACCCAACCCCAGGAGATAATAAGAGCCCACTGTATTAAACTGCAGGAAGATTGAGATCCAGCATGGTGTAGTGGTTTGAGTGTTGGAGATCAGTGTTTGATTCTCAGCTCGGCCATGAAGCCCACTGGATGACCTATGGCAAGTCACACCCTATCAGTCTCAGGGGAAGGCAACGGCAAACCTATTATGAACAAATCTTGTGAAAAAATCCCATGATAGGTTTGCCTTAGGGTTGCAATAAATCAGAAATGACTTGGAGGCATACAACAACAACAACAACGGCAAACAGGCAGATTATAAGTGGGAATGTTGGCCTTCAACAGTCATCCCTGTCCCTCCTGCCTGTCCTTTACATAAGAAGAAAGAGAGAGTGTTGCATTTCATTTTGTTATCCCTCATTCATTCACCTTCCCCCATTGCTAGCAGTTAGAAGGATTTTGGAAAAGAGCTTGTTAAAAGTAATGTTGTTACTCTTTATGACTCATTTAAAAACAAACAACACCACCAGTGAGTTACTTTTAGCAATTTAAAGCCAAAGATGTTAGAGTTTTTAAAATTGCCATAACATATTTTGAAGGGCAGTTGTGTGGGGAAATTGGGAAATATTTTTTGTATTTGTCATCATCATCATCATCATCATTTTTAAAAAAGAATATCGGGTGGTGTTCCCTTGGTTGGTCACAACTAAAGTAGATATATTGAATAGATTTCTCAGTGGTGAGTCAACATGTAGGTAAATCCCACTGATTCAATGGGTCTACTGTAGTCAAGACTAGGAACAGGATTTTGGTCATTAATTTAAAAATTATTAACATGTTACTAACATGTAACATAATATTGTTTGTTGTTGTTGTTGTTGCTGCTGCTGCTGCTGCTGCTGTTGTGTGCCTTCAAGTCATTTCTGACATATGGAAACTGTAAGGTGAGTCTACAATAGAGTTTTCTGAGGATAAGAGTGTGTGACCCAGTGGGTCTCCATGGCTGAGTGAAGAACTGAACCCTGGCCTCTACAGTTGCAGTCCAATGCTCAAACTATCATACCACACTGGCTCACTATGAAATACAGCGCAACATAGCACCTCACACCCACTTCATTGTTGTATATTGTCAAGTTGTTTCCGGCATATAGTTACCCTCAAGTGAACTTATCATGGGGTTTTCTTGGCATGGTTTTTTTTAAGAGGGGGACATTGTTTTGAGTGTGACAGTCACCCAGTGGTTTTCCATGCCTGACCAGGGATTCAAATCCTGGTCTACCAGTGTGCTAGTGCAATGCTCAAACTACTACTATAACATGATGGCTCTCAATATAATGTATTATTTCTTAAATATTAGAAATGAATTACATTCAGCCCTTCTTATACATGGATTTTTTATACACAGATTCAAGCATCCACGGTTTGAAAATGTTAAAAAAGGTATAAATTTCAAATATCAAACCTTGATTTTCCATTTTTTATAAGGCACACCATTTTGCTATGTCATTATATTTAATGGGACTTGAGCATACACAGATTTTTTTTATACATGGGGGATCTTGGAACCAAACTCCAGTGTACAACAAGGGTCCACTGTATTTTCTTTGATAGAAAAAAATAAAGCTAACATTTTAGCATTAGAACACTTTGGAGTGAGTCTTACAAACAGTGGGAAGGAAGTGAGCAACTTGTCCCCTCTGGATTCACAGGGAAAGGGGGTGCGGACTGCAGCCAGAAGCAGGGTAACACCCTGTTAAGCCCTCTTCCTCCTTCAGTGCAGGAGGGGAGCATAAACGCCCTTGCCGGCTAATCCATTCCCAGGCTTCCTCTCAAGTGAGAAAACTCAGGGACAGAGGAGCAGGAGGAGTGGACACACACCTTTTCTGAACTGGGTGACACCCTAGTTAGTGATGCCACTGTGTATCAGTGCAACTGATACAGCAGTTCAGCCTCCCCAAAATGCTCTCTTCTGTTTTGACCATCACTCATTTCACAACTTTTAAAAAAGCTTCTAAAAGAGGACTTAAAAGAAGTTCAACACAGATGTTCAAATATCCTTCACAAGAATCTGGCTTTACCTTGAGTAATGGTACATAACGGAGAGAGCCACCTTGGTCCCTGAGCTTGAACTTTTTTGGAGTACAACTCACAATTCCTAGCCTGTAGTGGTCATGATGGTAAAGAAATTTTCTAAGACAAAAAAACCTTAACATTTCCAGGCACTGCTTCTCTTCCCCTTAATAAGCAGTTAGTTTATGGCAAACCAGGAAAGGAAATACAGCCTAAAGGGAGCTTGACAACCAAAGGTTATATTTGCATCAAGCAAATTATAGTTAAGGCACTTCCCTCAGAGTTTGGCTCCTAAAGCAAACAAGTAGGTCTTCCTGATGATTCCTTACTCTAGAAGTAGCAACTTCAACTGGCTTGGGGACAAATTTTCTATCTGCAGATCTCTCTGGGGTCCCCACAGATTACTGAAACAACAACATTAGTACAGTAATAAAGAAAACAAAAAAGAAAGAGAAACAAACAAACCTTAAAGTGGGTGGAAGGGCAGGTGCATGCCTGCAATGTATTTGGAAGGTGAATGGCTACTCCAGAAATCTTCCCGGGCAGACAAGTCATCTTTTTTTAACAGGAAAGGAGTGCCCTGGGGCAGTTTTAAGCAATAGCAGGGCCTACTATAACAGCTTTGGGTGCTGCATTTTGTCCACCTCTGTCCCATTGCTCACTCTCCAGAGACAGGTTTTAATTCAGCAAGTTAAACCATGGTTAAACCATAGCTTTCCTGTGTTTGAGAACTTAACCAAGGTTAAGGCAAGAAACCATGATCAGAATCAATCACAGTTTACAACAGCAGAGGGCCCCCCCTGTTTTTCTGCTAAAAATATGGAAAAAAATCTGTACCATAGAAATTGGAGTTCTAGGTGGAGCTAAAGATCTTCTGTTCCAAACCATAAGTAAAGAAAAAACCTTATTCAAAATCAGGATTGCTGTGTTGGACCATCCATGTTAAACTGTGCCACAGAGGGGATGAAGACTTCCATGTCTTATGTGCCTGTGGGTAAAGAATACTGTTAAAACCCAGATTTGGATGGCTTTATTCTTCATATTGTAGAATCAACTCTGTTAGTGTATTGCCTTTGAACGAAACAGCTTCAACAGTGTTCTATATGTGGGACAGGATACGCAACCTCCTAAAGCTCTTACAAAACTTTATTTTTCTCGAGAAATGCTAGTGGTGCTATTTTTTAAAGCAACAGTGTAAAATAGCCATACAAGTTTATAAATAGGCTATATAAAAGCTGTTAGTAGAAGTCTGCATATCCAGGAGAGAAAGTCAAAGTTACCATAGCAGCAGCCACCCACACTAAGCAGTGGCAGGAGAGAGACAGAGAAAAGGAAAGGGTATTGTTAGTAAAACAATAAGCAAAGATATTTACACTTTAGAGACAATTAACAGGAGCAAAATGATATGAAATATAACCTTTGTTTCCCTTTTCACTTAAGAGAGGTAATGTACAAATCCAGAGGGGGAGAGAGCCCTACTACCACTCTGCTCATCCTCCAAGAAGCTCAGGCTGACAACAACCATCAGGCAAATGGGGATGAGAAACACTGGTCAAAATCCTAGATCCAGTGGCATTAACAGGATTGGTGACTCCCAGTTTAGGGGGACTGCTAAGGGTAGGGTTGCCATAAGGCAGGACCTCCAAACTGGGACAAATGTAGGACAAATGTAGGGCCACATTTTCAAATGTAGGACACGGGGGGCAGCAGCAGTGGCCTCTCCCACTACTGTTTACCTGTGTCTTTGTCACCAGTGTGACTCCTCCCTGACAGAGAGCTGGACCACGATGAAGCCATGTGGGGCACACTCATCCCCTGCCACCTCACCGCACCTTGCCTCCCTCCCCTTGGCTCCCTCCCATCCGATGCAGGGTGGGATAACTGAGGGTGGTGGCAACAGGTGCCTGCCTTATCCTTACCCTTCTTTTCCTCATGGCTTTGTCACTTGCCTGGCTCCCTCCCCAGGAAGGAAGCCAGGCTGGCAAAAAAGCCACATGGAGGATGCTCGCCCCTCCGCCACAGCAGAGGAGGACCCCACCAGGGTGTCACCCCTCCCTGTGGGGTGCACCAGGTGTGGTCCACACTCCCTGCACCTGTCCAGTGACACCACTACCCAGAGATATCATGCATCCAAATCTTTCATGTTCCACATCCACTAGCCTAGCTATCAAGTGAATGCAATCCATCTAAAAGGCCATGCCTAGCCATTGTTCTCTGCTACAAAGAGACCTGTGACCTCACTGGAATGGAGACATTGGATTGCAAAGGGGGTCCCTGTTGAGATGCAAATGGCTTTAAATTTCCTGGACTTTGAAAAACTCCCTATTGCCGCATAGCAGGAGGAGGAGAAGCCGCCTGCAAAAGATTCCTCCCATCATAACATCTTTACTAAGGATTGGAACAACATGCAGGCATCTGGCTAACCTCTCCAATTGTTTGTTTTCTCTATCTGTCTGGTATGTAACATTTGCCTGATGAAGAAGCCCATTGAGCTTTGAAAGCTTGCAACAAGTATATCGTGCATTTCAGTTGCTAATAAAGGCATCACTGATGGATTTTTTTTTTAGCCTTAGAAAGTGAGAGCATTGGGAAGAGAGGAGGCAGAAAAATTCAAGAAAAATATTTTCCCCCTGAAGACTGTGTGTTTTTGTTTTTTTTTTTTCCAGCAAAGGGGGTAACATGACAAATGGATTATGGAATATTTTTTAGAACAATGAAAAATGTAAGACAAGGTTTTGTATACATCTTGTGAAATTATTTCTAAAACTATGTAGCAATAAAGATAATGTAAGACCACATATGGTACTGGATGACTGCAATTCCTAGTTCTGGTTTCTTTTCTCTCTCTCTCTCTCTCTCTCTCTCTCTCTCTCTCTCTCTGCAAGTGATGCTTTATGTCTACATTATACAACAGAAACTAGAAGAGACAATATTTTGGTTGTTTACTCATGATTCTACGTTTATAGCTATTTTTTTACTTCTCCAAAACTTACAAAAACAAAGACTTCCCTAACAGTTCAGAGCTTCGCAGTTCCATTAGTAAACTTTAGATAAATCAATTTCTAATTATTGTCAGAATAAATAATCAATAAGCAAAGAGGTATGGCAAGACCCAATAGAAGAGCTATAGAGAAACGTCTCGAGTGGTTGAAAAAGATGATTTGATTTTACAAATAGTCCAATATAGTTTGGCCAGAAATATTTGTGGCCTTCTGCTCAGGCTGTTAAAAGGAAAAGAAAGAAAGGGGAAATGTTGACTATTTTTTGGAACATAATCACTCCTTTATGGGCCTGTGCTTTAAGATTTTTTCCCTCGGAGATGAGAGAACGCTGTTTGAAAAACAAATGGATTTGAATATTGAGACAGGACATTTTAACCCCGTAATCTAATTGTATATTTAGCAGATTAGCACATGGTGGCTTACGTCCTTAAAACATGGGGCTATCAACGGAAGGTGTGATCACTGGTCGTGCTTGTCTCCTGTGATGAAATCGTCATGGAGATGTCCCGTCATTAAAGCGATCATGGAGCCACCATTTCTCTCGCTACAGACTTCCCGTTATGCAGAGAAATGGCAGCTCTGCAACCACTTTAATGACAGGGCGCTCCCTGACGATTTCTCATGGAGACAAGTGTGACTGGTGATCACACCCTCATACTTTAGGACAGTCTAGCCACATTTTAAGGACAGTAAGCCTCATTGTGATAATCTCACAGTTCATCCATCTATTTTCACATATCCTCGAACTTTCTACTCTACTGTAGAATTTTAAGAGGTTCCTAAAATACTCTGGGAAAAAATTGAACAGTGAAATGTATAATGGTCTGCACTCCTCTACTTCTCAGTCTACGTTGCCAGGCATAAGCTTTGGAGACCTCTTTTTGGAATCGCTGCAGGAAGTTTTAAAGTGCCTGTCCCAGAAGCATCCCTCCCTGAGTTTTTCTGTCTGCTCTCAACACTAGAACTGGTGATATATGACTCTTCTGCTAATATGTTCTTAATCCCTGGAAAAATAGGTATAGCTTAATTCATGCATGTCACATGGCCAGTTTAACTGGTTCCCCCTATCCTTCTGCTACCTGTCCAATGATTGATTGATTTGAAATTTTTTATCCACGCCGTTCTATGTGCAGGGCCAATCCTCAAGTCGAATGCAGAATATCTCATATGAATCCATTTCTGATACCAAATCCACCCCTTCTCTCCTTAAATTGAAAATAAAGTTGAAATCTTACAACTTATAACTAATAAAGCTGAAAGTGTTGAAACATGGAAGAGTAGCACAATTCACACTAGTGTAGTTAAAATTGCTTTTCTAGTTTTTCAATCTTCAGATTTAAAAATCAGAAAAAAGTGCTACGGAGATCCCCCACACACACCCCACACAACACACACACTCTTCCATCTTATTACTTCCATTGGAATACACTTAAGAATCTGTGAAAAGGTTTTGGCATAAAAGGATGTCACAATGCCCACTTGTTACATCTATTTTTAAAAAAAAAATCTATTGTACTTAATATTGGATAAGGGGAAATGATTCCACTTTGTTTTTCTTTAAATAAGCAATACTCAAAAGCTGTTTATTGTAAGGAAAATGCTTGACAAGAGTCTAGAGACAAAGGTTGAGAAAGATCAATGCTATTTTTCACGGCCACCATATTCCTTCAACAAGAGCATATTTCAGGCTGCGCTGACCACCCATGTGCCTGCCCACTGTCATAACAGAAAGGACAATTGCTAAGCAACTCTGTTTTTTGTTTGGCACAATAATTCTGTATAAAAATAGCAATCACCAGCAGCATAGGATTTACATAGGCATGGAATTACAGCTGCCCCAACTCTGCGGACTTGAAACCACGGACTTGAAAAATCCAAGGAGGGGCAACAACCATTAAATTTAATGGGGCATGCAACCACAGTTGCAATCCTGATACAACACGCTCCCCCAGCCAGCCTATGGGGCGCATAAATCATGAGAGCTGGAACTTCCAGGGGGGGGGGATGATCCCCATGAATTCCAAGAGGGCACTGTATTGTTTTGGAGGACAAGAAGAAGAAATGTTACTCCAATGATTCTTCAAAGGAAATTGGTAGACTGTCTTGTGCACTGCAGAATGTACATGAGATAATCCAGTGGTGTCACCCCAGTGCGGTAACTCATGTTGTCTCTTTAGGCAAACAAACACACCAAATAAGACAATATGGAGAGAGAGCAAGAGAGGAGGGAAGAGGGCAGCAGAAGGAGAAGCAGGCAGGGAAGGAGACTTGTCATCCATTCTCCGCGCTGCTGACCACCTTACTGCCTTTTCCACCAGACCGAACTGGCCCTGCAAGTACACCCAGCTGCCCTCCCCACATGACATGGTGCTTCTAATTGGCATGGTGTGGCCACTGGCAGAAGTGGAATGCTATTACCCAGCTTACAGTCCCCTTCAGGTCTGGCACGCTGCTGAGATATAGGGGTGCCAGTGGTAACTGGAAGCAGTGGTTCAATGCACCCTCCCCTTCCTTCTTCCATCCACCTCTCCTTTTCTTATACAGCCATAGCCCTGACAGACCTGGAAGGGCTACCAGGGTGGCAGCAGACCACCCCACTTTCACCAGGGGCCAGTGGACTGCTTGCCCTCCAGTCCTACCCTTAGTTCCCTGTCTGAAAGGAATATGATTGGGCTCTTTACCAGTAATACCTGCAAGGTTTAAAATGTTTTGATCTTATAAATTTTGGACTATTGACTTCAGATGAGGAGTGAGTGGCTGCTTATTCAATTTTCTACACAACAACAGTGGGACAGCCAGTAACACCAAGAATATATAGCTGCCATGATTCAAAATGATTTTGGCAGGTTGCAATGCCATTGCTGGATCCGGCTGATCCAGGATAAAGATCAATAGATAAATATACAGTTTGGCATTTAGAAACAAAGAATCAAAGCCTCAGGAGCAACCTGGCTTGGCAGAAGCATACATGAAAAGGATCTAGGTGTCTTATGAATCACCAGCTGAGCATGAGCCAGCAGTGGCTAAAAGCAAATGCAACCTTTGGCTGAAGAAACAGTAGCTCAGAGTATAGCTCCACTCTGTTTCTTCACTGATCAGCCTGCATTTGGTTGTACTGGATCCAGTTCCGATGCAACTTTTTACAGGGGCATTAACAATACTAGATTTTTCCAAGACTGTGACCAGGATGGTGAGGGCCTGGAACTGTACACAACAAAACCTAAAGTTGAATATAGTAGTGTCTGTTTTGTCTAGGGAAAAAGAAAACTGGGAGAGAACTAATAGTAGGTTTGTATTCTGTTCCTGTATTCCTGCTGCTCCAAAGGCCAGAAACTACTTAGTGGGTGGAAACCTGAAAAGAGATAATTTCAGCTAAGCTTCTGAGAAGCTTCCTAATGGTAAGATCTTTAAATCTGTTTCATTCCATAAGTCTGTCAAGGCTCCTTCTTCCAACACAAATAGGAAGAAAGAAATGATCTAGAAATCTGGCCTCCACATCCTTTGGTGGATACTGGCACAATAGCACACCGAAGTAAATGGTTGGTGGACCTGCAACCCAGCTACTGCATAACAAATTGCAAACTGAAGACATATTTTTCAGTTGTCTTGTGAACTGCCGGAATGCATATCTTTAGCCATTATCCAGACCCACACACACACTACATTCCTTAGCATGATAAGTATCTCTTCTCGCATCGAACCACAATTAGCTTATCAAAACAGTGACTCTCTTGCTCTTGTGTGCCAAATGAATTCTGAGAGCCCAATTGGTTCCAACTGTGTCATTTCCCTATAGAGAGGTTAGCAGGACTGAAAGGAGGTTGATGCCCTTAGAAAACACTTCAGAAGAAATTTTCAGCACTCGAGAGAGGGGGAAGGGGGGAAAGTCCATTGATCTAGCGAGTCCTATAAGAGAGGTAGCAGATTTAACCTGAAGTCTTTGTTGTGGTGTTAGTTACTGGTTTAAATTGCTTTCAGTGGGAAATTGGGCATCATTTTAGTTTTATTCCTACTCTAAACCATCAGTGCAGGAAGCCTTTAACCTAATATATATATTTCAAAGGAAGTGACACAGTAGATAGATAATTGTGGATATAATTACAGAATAGCTCAAATACACATGTACATATGTGACACACACACTATTGTTGATGAATGAGTAAGCCTGGAATTAGAGTTTCCTTTATCGCTTTCTTATCGTTGTCTTCCAACTGATGCAGTTTGAAGGCTTTCACCTACAAACCTAAATGAGTGTACATCAGAGTCCTAACTGATGATCATATGCCCTGATTGTATAGAAGACCACTGATTTCAACTTCATGTGTGTCATGTCACCTTCTCAAGGCCTTTCCCCCCCTCATGTGGAGATTAGATATGGCTGGACCTGCATAAAACCAGGCCGCAAAACAAGGCGAAGCTGCATGAAATCAGTTATATGTGGCTTCTCTGTAGCACAGAATATCATTAAGGAGGCAGCTGGAGGAAAATTCCCTCTCGATGGGATAAAACATGCCCATGCTTAATCTGAGGACAAATGCAACCTGACACCAGTTGAATCTCTTACATCTCCCCTTAGAGTGCAATCCCCACACCACAACACACCAAAGTAAGTTCCTTAAGGCTGCTGCCACCTGCGAAAAAAGCAGTTTGACATCATGACGCCATGACTCAAGTTTATGTAATTCTGATTGTATTTGGGTGGGCCACTTGACTCTCTGATGGGAAGCATAATTACTCACAAAACTACAAATCCTGATGCCATAGCATTAAGCCTGCAATTAAAACAATGTCAAACTAATTGTTCTGCATGTTGATGCCAGCCTCAGTTCTTGTGGTTTATTCCAACCAAAACAGGTACAGAATCATAGCCTTAAGGCAGTTATTTTAGCCATGTGAAGGACTATGTACAAATAAGTGAAACAATAAGTTAACAAAGCATGATTCATGGGTGTTATGATGTCACCTGAACCATAAACCATCTCATCACAGAAACATGTGAATAGCAGAGTTGAACAGACCACAAGACAAGTTAGACATTTGTCTTTGGATGATTTACGATGTAAACTCTTGGGCAGCATACGAACTTGCGAAGATGTAACCACATCTTAAATACAGATGCTTTCCCCGGCTCCTGAAGCTACCCTAGGAAAAGGCAATAATAATACAAACCTTTTTTGCATGGCATGGATGAAGCCCCTTAAGCCACAGAGAATTGACTGAAATTCCATAGTGCAAAGGACTACTTTAAGGTCAAAACCCTCTAACTATTCAAGGTGCATCTTCTCCTGAGATGAGGAAGGAAAGCGGAAGGAAAGGAAAGACGAGGCATTGAAGGTTTTGACCTTGTATAGCTTGGACAGGCTTTCAAATTCTTTACATGACTGATCCCTACACAGATTGAGGTCAGAAGACATTATAAGGAGCTATTACGTTCCCAAGAAATTGGTCACACTCTCTTGGGTGTACATTTATTTATTAGAGCTAGTGATGGATGAATCAAGTTCAAGTTCACCCTAGTTTTCATGTGCCCTTCCAGAACTTAAATGTTTCATCCTGTTTCTGCCATCAGTTTGCCATCATAAAACTCTGCATAACATTCAACACTCACTCACAGCATTCACAAAACAACACTTCTAATGTATACAAATTTCCCAAATGATTTGCCCATGATAAGCCCATTCTACATACAATTTGCCTAATTCGAGCAACATTGCCTATTATAAACATTTTTGTTGTATATTGGTTACATTGT
>NC_056525.1:106728613-106779126 GCF_019175285.1 Sceloporus undulatus | reverse complement strand
CCCCCCCCCCCCCCATTCTACAAGAACATTTCCCACTCCCAAGCAGGCACAGCATTTGCAAGATCACAGGCAGTCCTTTGTGCCTTTGAAAACTACATTTCCCACTTCCAAGCAGGCATAGCATTTGCAAGATCACAGGCAGTCCTTTGTGCCTCTGAAAACTACATTTCCCACTTCCAAGCAGGCATAGCATTTGCAAGATCACAGACAGTCCTTTGTGCCATTGCAAACTACATTTCCCACTTCCAAGCAGGCATAGCATTTGCAAGATCACAGACAGTCCTTTGTGCCTTAGAAAACTACATTTCCCACTTCCAAGCAGGCATAGCATTTGCAAGATCACAGGCAGCCCCTTGTGCCATTGAAAACTACATTTCCCACTCCCAAGCCTTCTTAGCAATTCCCCCTTCCTCCTTTTCCTTGCTCCCTCCAAACCCCCCAAACCCCTCACCCCCTCTTTTTCCCAGGTATGTCTCAACTTAGGGGGGATTTATGGGACAGATCCAAAGCCTTTTTCCTTTTCTAATGGGGGCAAAGCCTTGAGAAGCCCTGGACCCCTGAGAAGAAGAGGAGGGGAGCTTAGAGAGAGGAAGAAAGAGAAAAAGAAGATGAGGAGGGAGAAGAAAGGAAGAAAAAGGAGAGGAGGAAGAGGAGGGGAAGAGGAGGAGAAGAAAAAAAAACGGAACAATAATAAGAAGAGAAGGAGGGGAAAGCGAAAGGGGGAAGCAGCTCGCCTGAGTGTAAATTCCTCCCTGCTCGGATGTTGCCCAAATAAAGAAGCAGAGGGCTGGCCAATAGAGGCAGGGCAGTGCAGCAGACCCCGCCCCTGCTGGTTTCAGTCGTCCTGCTGCTTGCTCCAGGCATGCTTCACAGGCAGCACTCTATAGAAGGCAGGCAGCAGCCCTGGGAGCTCAGAGTTGGGCAGCCACCTGGGGGTGGGGGCGGGGGCGGGGGTGGGACGGGACTGGGCACCGTGCCCCAGGGGGCGGGAAAGTCCCGCCCACCAGTGTGAAATGGCAAGCCTAGCTAAGGGGGGCAGCAGCAGTGGCCTCTCCCCCTACTGTTTACCTGTGTCTTTGTCACCAGTGTGACTTCCTCCCTGAACAGAGAGCTGGACCAGCGATGAAGCCATGTGGGGCACACTCATCCCTCTGCCACCTTCACCGCCACCTTGCCTCCCTCCCCTTGGCTCCCTCCCATCCGATGCAGGGTGGGATAACTGAGGGGTGGTGGCAACAGGTGCCTGCCTTATCCTTACCCTTCTTTTCCTCATGGCTTTGTCACTTGCCTGGCTCCCTCCCCAGGAAGGAAGCCAGGCTGGCAAAAAAGCCACATGGAGGATGCTCGCCCCTCCGCCACAGCAGGAGGAGGACCCCACCAGGGTGTCACCCCTCCTGTGGGGTGTCACCAGGTGTGGTCCACACTCCCTGCACCTGTCCAGTGACACCACTACCCAGAGATATCATGCATCCAAATGTTTCATGTTCCACATCCACTAGCCTAGCTATCAAGTGAATGCAATCCAGCATTCTAAAAGGCCATGCCTAGCCATTGTCCACTGCCTACAAAGAGACCTGTGACCTCAATGGAATGGAGACATATTGGATTGCAAAAGTGGGGTCCCTGTTGAGATGCAAATGGACTTTAAATTTCCTGGACTTTGAAAAACTCCCTATTGCCGCATAGCCAGGAGGAGGAGAAGCCTGCCTGCAAAAGATATCCTCCCCATCATAACATCTTTACTAAGGATTGGAACAACATGCAGGCATCTGGCTAACCTCTCCAATTGTTTGTTTTTCTCTACTGTCTGGTATGTAACATTTTGCCTGATGAAGAAGCCCATTGAGCTTTGAAAGCTTGCAACAAGTATATCGTGCATTTCAGTTGGCTAATAAAGGCATCACTGATGGATTTTTTTTTAGCCTTAGAAATGTGAGAGCATTGGGAAGAGGGAGGAGGCAGAAAAATTCAAGAAAAATATTTTTCCCCCTGAAGACTGTGTGTTTTTGTTTTTTTCCAGCAAAGGGGGAAACATGACAAATGGATTATGGAATATTGTTTTAGAACAATGATTAAAATATGTAAGACAAGGTGTTTGTATACATCTTGTGAAATTATTTCTAAATACTATGTAGCAATAAAGATAATGTAAGACCACATATGGTACTGGATGACTGCAATTCCTAGTTCTGGTTTCTTTTCTCCTCACTCTCTCTCTCTCTTGCAAGTGATGCTTTATGTCTACATGATACTACAGAAAACTAGAAGAGACAATATTTTTGTTGTTTTACTCATGATTTCTATCGTTTTATAGCTATTTTTTTACTTCTCCAAAACTTACAAAAACAAAGACTTCCCTAACAGTTCAGAGCTTCGCAGTTCCATTAGTAAAACTTTAGAAATAAATCAATTTCTAATTATTGTCAGAATAAATAATCAATAAGCAAAGAGGTATGGCAAGACCCAATAGAAGAGCTATAGAGAAAAGTCTCAGAGTGTTGAAAAAGATGGTTTGATTTTTACAAATAGTCCAATATAGTTTGGCCTAGAAATATTTGTGGCCTTCTGCTCAGGCTGTTAAAAGGTAAAAGAAAGAAAGGGGAAATGGTTGACTATTTTTTGGAACATAATCACTCCTTTATGGGCCTGTGCTTTAAGATTTTTTTCCCTCGGGATGAGAGAACGCTGTTTGAAAAACAAATGGATTGAATATTGAGACATGACATTTTAATCCCCCGTAATCTAATTGTATATTTAGCAGATTATCACATGGTGGCTTACTGTCCTTAAAACATGGCTAGATCAACGTGAAGGTGTGATCACTGGTCGTGCTTGTCTCCTGTGATGAAATCGTCATGGAGATGTCCCGTCATTAAAGCGATTATGGAGCCACCATTTCTCTGCATACAGAACTTCCCGTTATGCAGAGAAATGGCAGCTCTGCAACCACTTTAATGACAGGGCGCCTCCATGACGATTTCATCATGGGAGACAAGTGTGACTGGTGATCACACCCTCATGCTTTAGGGACAGTCTAGCCACATTTTAAGGACAGTAAGCCTTCATGTGATAATCTCACAGTTCATCCATCTATTTTCACATATCCTCGAACTTTCTACTCTACTGTAGAATTTTAAGGATGTCCTTAAAATACTCTGGGGAAAAAATTGAACAGTATAATGGTCTGCCTCCTACTTCTCAGTCTACCGGTTGCCAGGCATAAGCTTTGGAGACACTCTTTTTGGAATCGCTGCAGGAAGTTTTAAAGTGCTGCTTCCCAGAAGCATCCCTCCCTGAGTTTTTCTGCTGCTCTCAACACTAGAACTGGTGATAATATGACTCTTCTGCTAATATGGTTCTTAATCCCTGGAAAAATAGGTATAGCTTAATTCAGGTCATGTCTACATGGGCCAGTTTAACTGGTTTCCCCCTATCCTTACTGTTACCTGTCCACATGATTGATTGATTGATTGAAATTTTATTTATATACCGCCGTTCCTATGATGCAGGGCCAAATCCTCAAGTCGAATGCAGAATACCTTCATATGAATCCATTTCTGTACCAAATCCACCCCTTCTCTCCCTTAAATTGAAAATAAAGTTGAAATCTTACAACTTATAACTAATAAAGCTGAAAGTGTTGAAAACATGGAAGAGTAAAGCACAAATTCACACTAGTTTGTAGTTCAAAATTGCTTATCTAGTTTTTCAATCTTCAGGATTTAAAAATCAGAAAAAAGTGCTACGGAGATCCCCACACACACACACACACCCCACACACACACACTACTCTTCCATCTTATTACGTCCATCTGGAATACACTTAAGAATCTGTGAAAAGGTTTTGGCATATAAAAGGATGTGTCACAATGCCCACTTTGTTACATCTATTTTTTTAAAAAAAAATCTTATTTGTACTTAATATTGGATAAGGGGAAATGATTCCACTTTGTTTTTCTTTAAATAAGCAATACTCAAAAAGCTGTTTATTGTAAGGAAAATGCTTTGACAAGAGTTCTAGAGACAAAGGTTGAGAAAGATCAATGCTATTTATTCATGGCCACCATATTCCTTCAACAAGAGCATATTTTTCAGGCTGCGCTGACCACCCATGTGCCTGCCCCACTGTCCATAACAGGAAAGGACAAGTGCTAAGCAACTCTGTTTTCTTGTTTGGCACAATCTAATATCTTCTAATAAAATTAGCAATCACCTAGCAGCATAGGATTTACATAGTGCATATGGAATTACAGCTGCCCCTCCAACTCTGCGGACTTGAAATCCATGGACTTGAAAATCCAAGGAGGGGCAACCACCATTAAATTTAATGGGGCATGCACCCACAGTGCACATCCTGCATACACGCTCCCCAGCCAAGCCTATGGGGCATGAATATGCATGAGAGCTGGAACTTCCAGGGGGGGGGGGGGGAATGGATCCCCCATGAATTCCAAGAGGGCACTGTATTTGTTTTGGAAGACAGAAGAAGAAATGTTACTCCCAATGCATTCTTCAAAGGGGAAATTGGTAGACTGTCTTGTGCCTATGCAGAATGTACATGAGATAATCCAGTGGTGTCACCCCAGTGCGGTAACTCATGTTGTCTCCTTAGGCAAGCAAACACACCAAATAAGACAATATGGAGAGAGAGCAAGAGAGGAGGGAAGAGGGCAGCAGAAGGAGAAGCAGGCAGGGAAGGAGACTTGTCATCCATTCTCCCGCTGCTGACCACCTTACTGCCTTTCCCATCCAGACCGAACTGCCTGGCAAGTACACCCAGCTGCCCTCCTCCACATGACATGGTGCCTCTGAAATTGGCATGGTGTGGCCACTGGCAGAAGTGGAATGCTATTACCAGCTTACAGCCCTTTCCAGGTCTGGCACGGCTGCTGAATATGAGTGGTGCCAGTGGTACTGGAAGCAGTGGTTCAATGCACTCCTCCCCTTCCTTCTTCCATCACCTCCTTTTCTTATACAGCCAGTAGCCCTGACAGACCTGGAAGGGGCTACCAGGTGGCAGCAGCACCACCCCACTTTCACCAGGGGCCAGTGGACTGCTTGCCCTCCAGTCCTACCCTTAGTTCCCTGTCTGAAAAGGAAATATGATTGGGCTCTTTACCATAAAACCTGCAAGGTTTAAAATGTTGATCTTATAAAATTTTGGACTATGACTTCAGATGAAGGAGTGGAGTGGCTGCTTATCAAATTTCTACACAACAACAGTGGGAGCAGCAGTAACACCAAGAATATAATAGCTGCATGATTCAAAATGATTTTGGCAGGTTGCAATGCCAATTGCTGGATCCTGGGCTGAATCCAGGATAAAGATCAATAGAGATAAATATACAGTTTGGCATTTAGAAACAAAGAATCAAAGCCTCAGGAGCAGACCTGGCTTGGCAGAAGCATACATGAAAAGGATCTAGGTGTCTTAATGAATCACCAGCTGAGCATGAGCCAGCAGTGGCTAAAAAAGCAAATGCAACCTTTGGCTGAAGAAACAGTAGCTCAGAAGTAATAGCTCCACTCTGTTCTTCACTGATCAGCCTGCATTTGGTGTACTGGATCCAGTTCCGATGCAACGTTTTTTAAAGGGGCATTAACATACTAGAGTATTTCCAAGGACTGTGACCAGGATGGTGAGGGGCCTGGAAACTGTACACAACAAAACCTAAAGTTGAAATAGTAGTGTCTGTTTGGTCTAGGGAAAAGAAAACTGGGAGGAGAAATAATAGTAGGTTGTATTCTGTTCCTGTATTCTGCTGCTCCAAAGGCCAGAACTACTTAGTGGGTGGAAACTGCAAAGAAGATAATTTCAGCTAAGCATTCTGAGAAGCTTCCTAATGGTAAGGATCTTTAAATCTGTTTCATTTCCATAAGTCTGTCAAGGCTCCTTCTTCCAACACAAATAGGAAGAAAGAAATGATCTAGAAATCTGGCCTCCACAGCCTTTGGTTGGATACTATGGCACAATAGCACACCGAAGTAAATGGTTGGTGGACCTGCAACCCAGCTAACTGCCATAACAAATTGCAACTGAAGACATATTTTTCAGTTGTCTTGTGATACTGACAGGAATGCATATCTTTAGCCATTATCCAGACCCACACAGCACAATAGTTTCCTTAGCATGATAAGTATCTCTGCATCAGAACCACAATTAGCTTATCAAAACAGTGACTCTCTTGCTCTTGTGTGCAAAATGAATTCTGAGAGCCAATTGGTTCCAACTGTGTCATTCTCCTAATAGAGCTGTTAGCAGGACTGAAAGGGAGGTGATGCCCTTAGAAAACACTTCAGAAGAAATTTTCAGCACTCAGAGAGGAGAGGGGAAAGGGGGGAAAGTCCCATTGATCTAGCAGAGTCCTATAAGAGCAGTAGCAGATTTAACCTGAAGTCTTTGTTGTGGTGTTAGTTACTGGTTTAAATTGATTTCAGTGGGAAATTGGGCATTCATTTTAGTTTTATTTCCTACTCTAAACCATCAGTGCAGGAAAGCCTTTAAATCCTAATATATATATTTCAAAGGAAGATTGACACAGTAGATAGATAATTGTGGATATAATTACAGATATAGCTCAAGATATACACATGTACATATAGTGACACACACACATATTGTTGAATGAGTAAGCCTGGAATTAGAGTTCCTTTTATCAGCTTCTTATCAGTTGTCTTCCAACTGATGCAGTTGTAAGGCTTTCAACCTACAAACCTAAATGAAGTGTACATCAGAGTCCTAACTGATGATCATATTGCCCTGATTGTATAGAAGAACCACTGATGTCAACTTCAGTGTTGTCATGTCACCTTCTCAAGGCCTTTCCCCCCACTCATGTGGAAGATTTAGATTATGGCTGGGACTCTGCATAAAACCAGGCCAGCAGAAACAAGGCGAAGCTGCATGAAATCAGTTATATGTGGCTTCTCTGTAGCACAGAATAGTCATTAAGGAGGCAGCTGGAGGAAAATTCCCTCTGATGCGATAAAACATGCCCATGCTTAATCTGAGGACAAATGCAACCTGACACCAGATGAATCTCTTACATCTCCCCTTAGAGTGCAATCCACACACACAAACACACCAAAGTAAGTTCCATTAAGGCTGCTGCCACACTGCAGAAATAAAGCAGTTTGACATCATGACTGCCATGACTCAAGTTTATGTAATTCTAGGATTTGTAGTTTGGTGGAGCACTTGAGCTCTCTGATAGGGAAGCATAATTAGCTCACAAAACTACAAATCCCTGAATGCCATAGCATTAAGCCATGACAATTAAAACAATGTCAAACTAAATTAGTTCTGCAGTGTGATGCCAGCCTCAGTTCACTGTGGTTTATTTCCAACAAAACAGGTACAGAATCATAGCCTTAAGGCAGTTATTTTAGCCCATGTGAAGGACTAATGTACAAATAAGGTGAAACAATAAGTTAACAAAGCATGATTCATGGGTTGTTATGATGTCACCTGAACCATAAACTCATCTCATCACAGAAAACATGTGAAGTACAGAGTTGAACAGACCACAAGACAAGTATGACATTTGTCTTTGGATGAATTTACAGATGTAAACTCTTGGGCAGCATAAGAACTTGCGAAAATGTAAGCCACATGCTTAAATCACAGATGCTTGCCCCAAGGCTCCTGAAGCTACCCTAGGGAAAAGGCAATAATTAATACAAAACATTTTTGCATGGCATGGAGAAACCCCCTTAAGCACAGAGAATTGACTGAAATTTCCATAGTGCAAAGGACTACTTTAAGGTCAAAACCCTCTAAACTATTCAAGGTGCATCTTTCTCACTGAGAGTGAGGAAGGAAAGAGGAAAGGAAAGGAAAAGACGAGGGCATTGAAGGTTTTTGACCTTGTATAGCTTGGACAGGCTTTCAAATTCTTTACATGACTGATCTCTACACAGATTGAGGTCAGAAAGACATTAATAAGGAGCTTATACGTTCCCAAGAAATTGGTCACACTCTCTTGGGTGTACATTTATTTATTAGAGCTAGTGATGGATGAATCAAGTTCAAGTTCACCCTAGTTTTCATGTGCCTTCCAGAACTTAAATGTTTCATCCTGTTTCTGCCATCAGTTTGCCATCATAAAACAATCTGCATAACATTCATACACTCACTCACAGCATTTCACAAAACAACACTTCTAATGTATACAAATTTCCCAAATGATTTCCCATTATATAGCCCATTTCTACATACAATTTTGCCTAATTTCGGAGCATACATTTGCCTATTATACACATTTTTGTGTATATTTTTACATTTTTTACAAAGTATCATAGCAGTCTGACAGTTGTGGGTATTGCTCTATAACTGCATTTTGACTTCATGTGTAGGTTTGGGAAAAGCAAATTTGGTAAGTTCTTAAGTGCAAATCAAAAAACTGCCTAATTACTGCTATATGCAACCTTTGCTTCATTAAAGAAGTATTGTGTAGAAATTATATCATATTCACTGACCTGATTAGACTAGAAGACTGCATTCAAACAGCACAAGTCTGATCATATTTTTAGTACGACAGCAGTATCTTACAGAATCAGGGAGTTTCTAGTTTGGTGAGTTAGTCATAAATTTCTAGTGCAGCCCCCTGCAGCATTAGATCTCTCTTTCAAAGAATTCTTAGTATTTTGTGAAATTATGAATTCTAAGATGCCATAAGACAGAACCATGGCAGCTGAAATGGTATTAAACTGTTGTAATTGTATTATGTATGCATCACAGGCCTTCAGGACATATTCTGGGACACACATAGACACAACATTCCACTAACTGAAATGTATTTCTTATAGATATTCAAGTAGAAAAGTTTGCAGTGAAGCATTCAGATCATCCCTGAATGAACTCCCTCTTAGAATGTGCAGTCTGTCAAAGACAGTTGGCCATTCATATCCATGGAATCCTTTCCCACAGATTCAGCCATCCACAGCTTGAAAGTATTCAAAAAATATATAAATTCCCAAACACAAACTTTGATTTTGCCATTTCCTATATGGGACACCATTTTATGATGCTACTGTATATATAATAGGCCTTGAGTATTCACAGATTTTGGAATCCACAGGGGGTCCTGGAACCAACCCCAGCAGATGCAAAGGGCCCAATGTACATAATAATTCTCCTGTTGAATGCTAGCCTCTTGAACCTAAGTTATATATTCAAGTCTCCTGTTCATCTCCAGCATGCAGTCAAAATTTGGAAAAGTAACTTCTTTGGACTACTACTAGATAAGTTTATTTGTATAGTGTATGCCATTACAAAAAGTAATCCACATAAAGCATAAAATATAAACATCAAATATGTTGTTAAAGCAATACATTGCATTACAGAGTTAAAACCATCTTTTAAAAAAACAAACCTTGAGGGCTTAGATGAATCTACATAGATGCAAGGACCAGATACACTAAAACTATATAGCATTGATTTGCAAAGCTGAGGATATTCAAGAACAATAGTGGTTCAAAACTATCCTGTAACCCAACCATCATCTTTACAAAGCTTCCTCCTTATAACTGATGCTTTAAAAGCAAAACAGGCTGCCTCTTCAGAAATGCTTGGGTCAGTCACCCCAAGGAAAAATTTGATCCAATATGAGTCAGTTATTTGGTACGAACCCTAAGTCTTTGAATAAGGCATTTCTTGTATCTCTATAATTTGGGCACTCCAATAAGAAATGAGTTAGATCTTCAATTGAGTGGGAGCCACATGGGCAGACTCTTTCTTCCCAGATGGTCCTTTGATAATACCCTTGCACCACAGCCGTGGTCACTGACTGACAACAAAGGGCTGTGAAGGCATATGTCTGTTTGAAGTTAGTTATATTATTTAGATATTGTGGGTAACTTGTTTGGCATACCAAGGAGCACAACAGAGGTACAATCTAATTGAAAGTCTTGTTTCAGAATGTGGGACTTCATATATTTTACAGCTCTATCATAGTTTAAAGAGCACAGTGAGGTTTGAACTACTATAATTCCCCCATCCAGCATGGCCAACTGATAAAAATGTTCTTCCTCTGAATCGAGTACTGTATGGGGAAGGAGAAGAACTAGAGACCTCCAAAATCCCTTCTAAAGTAGTAGTTAGTAAGGCTAGGCTTGTGCAGGTAGGAGGGAGAGGGGAAGGAACTGTAGCAATTTCTTGATGATCCTGCAGTCCCTTGAAAAGCCTGCACTTAGGAGTCGGGGGAACCCTTGAAACCAACATTTAGGATAGTAAATCTCAACTTCTACAAGTCCTGCCAAATGTCAAAAACAATGAAGCAGTTTCTTGTAGCTTTGAGATCCAGACTGCATGCATCCCAACCTCCAAGATACATTGAGTAGGCCATCTTATGTTTACACCGGATAAAGAAACAATAACTCAACCCCCTGGGATGAAACATACAGAAGGCATGAATCCCTAATGCTTCATACTGAAACTAAACCCTATTTGACATACTCCTGTTTACTTCGACATCTGAGTCCCAGTTTTGGCAACACAAGTATGATCTAGCTTAATCCATACAGGATGCAAGCATTCCCAGTCAAATGAGTGCAGATCAAGGAGGAGAGATCCAGTCTGTACTGAATGGGATTACACTCCCCCAGAAATACAGGTTTGTGGTTTGGCTGTACTTCCAGATTCAACCCTAAGCCTAGAAGTCCAGGTTTTTGCAAGGCAAGAAGGGCTTTTGCACAATTAAAGGAAGTGTGATAACTGTGCCAGTTTTGGAAATGTTTGATCTGGGCCTAGTGACACTGTCTTTTAGATAGATCCTGTTTGGATTACTGTAGTGCATTCAATGTGGAAGTGCCTTTGAAAAGTCCTCAGAAAAGTGCTATCAGTGTTCAGTGTGAATACCACCTATGATTCTAACTGCCTCACCATTCCTAGCCTGGGCAACACAGACTAGAAAAGTCCATTATCAAATTATAAAAACTGCAGAACTGTCATGTGAAACAAATACTGTAGGTCACAGTGTAACCAGTTAAGTAAATTGGAAAGAACATAAAAGACTTATTGCCACAAACATCACTGAACATGTTTATCTGATTTACTTACAGCCAGATATGTTGCTGCATATACACTCAGTGCTGCCTCTTTGGATGGAAATGTTTTTCTGGCTTTCATGATGAGATCTGGGTTTCCAGAGCAGGCCTCTGCGCCAGTGATGAACTGAGTAAACTGCTGACACCCAAGAGCAGTGTAGTTGGGTTTGCAAAGTGCAAGGAAATATGGTGCAAGATTGCCAGTTACAACTTGTCCAGCATTTACAAAGATATCCGTTGCAAAAAGTCCAAATGCGTAAATGCCTAGTAAAAGTGAAAGAAAAAGGGATAGTTAATTTCATACATGAAATATTACACATATGAGCAATGGCAGCTTCTCCATATAAGTTCTATGCTGCCCAAGGAACAAGCAATAATGATACCAGAACAGAATATTGGAATTGTTGGAAGTACTGAATAGTACTAGTGAGGCACATGGTAATAAATGAACAACAGGAAATCCAGCATTGACACATAACTAGAAAGGGAATGGGTATATAAGGGCTGAATTACATTGGAGGAAGTATACATTTTGGTTACCAAATATGTTGGGTTGTGACAGGAGGTTTTTGCACACAGGGGCAGAAAAAGCTGATGGTTTCTAAGTCAGTGGGGTCATGAATCTGATCTGAGTTTTAGTTTGTGATCTTTAATACTGTAATACTGTAAAACTTTAATACTTTAAAACTGTAAGTGTAGCAGTAATTTTTAGATTTAGATTATGTTTTTAAACTTTTGTATGTTTTAAAATTTAACTTTGTAGTGTTCAAATTAGGTTATTTTAATTGTCTTTTAAAAATTGTTGTAATGCATTTTTATATTCTGAGCCACCTTGGGTCCCTTTTTAGGAGAAAGGCAGCATAGAAATAAAACAAACAAACAAACAAATAAATAAATGGGAAAGTGGGGGGGGACAAAATGGGGGTAGTACAGGGTTCTGTGGTGCTAGTGGGGGGTATTTTTGAATGTGAGGGCAAAATTTGCCTGAAAACTAGGAGGGGTTTGGGGGCTTCAGAAGCTGCAGAAGTGATCCAGAGGTTGTACTCTGTGCATCCCTAGCTTACATCCTAAAAACCCCAGGCCCTCAATGATACACTCAACTCTAGACCTCAGAAAAAGCGTGGCAACGCTGGAGGAGTCTCTATAGTGAAATAATAACCCTGATTGCCTGACACATCCACAAAGCTCTTTAGTCAGTTTTTTCGGTCACTTTTAATTTTAATTATTATCCAAGATATATGATGTTAAATCACCACTTAAATGTAGCTGTTAAGAGTGCCAGTCTAAAAATGAGAAGAACCAGACTGAAATTTCCTTTCAGCCAGGAACCTCATGGTGTGAAAATCAGTAGCCTGAAATGTAATATTTAGGATTAATGGACAGAGAAAAGCTGTTCATAAATATTGTGTTGTATTACTGTCTAACTCTGATGCAAAATCAATAAAAATCAGCGTAGTGGCTGTTGTCAGTGAATCCACTGTCACTAATATCAGTGAGTGGTAATCCAAGCTGTTATCCAAGGTCCTGAATTTATTCAGGGAGGAAGGGCAAGAGTTCAGTACTTTGGATGAATCTCTATGTTGATTAGCAGAACTCCCAAAACATTTACTTTCTAATTCTATTTTTGCCTCTTTTATATCTTCTTGAGCCAGCATGGAGTAGTGGTTTGAGTGTTAAACGGCAACTCTGGTTCAATTCTCTGCTAGTCCAAGGAATCCCAATGGGTGACTCTGGATGTGTCCAGGTTGGCCTTAGAGTTGCCATAAATTGGAAATGACATGATTATTGTTATTATAAAGGCATCAGTTCCAGTCTGATCTTGTAAGCTAAGCAGGGTCAGCCTTGGTTAGTACTTGGATGGGAGACAAGCAACAAATATTAAGTTCTGCAGGCTATATTTCAGAGGGAGGAACTGACAAAACTAGGTGACTAGAAAATGCATGTGTGTGTGTTCATGAACACACATGCACACATGCACACAATGCATAAACATTTGAAAGTAAACACACAATATTCTTACCAAGGAATCTGACAGTCCTGCGCACCAGTGGGTTTATATAGCAACAGTCTCCGGTTAATATTGTTTTTTCTTGGTTTTCAAAATCCCGTGTGGCCATCTGTAAGCAAAACACTGCTGTTTCTCCAACAATTATCTTGAAAGGAAAAAATAAAGAAGAAAAAGAAAATGTCAGATTTCAGTAAATACAAGAAAGCCTAATAATAAAGAAACACTTAAGTCCGCTTGTGAGGGAAAGACACCATATGGCTCATTTTAGTTTGTTTGCATAAAGGGGGAATTAAATTTCACAACATTATCCCAGAGAATCCTGAAAACAACTGTCTTGCATTACCCTTGAAAAGTGTATGCATACAGGCTATATTAGAGTTACCAGATTTCAGAGCCTGAATCCTCTTCTTCAGTTCTTAAAACAAAGAGGAGAAATCTCAGGGCAAGAGTGTCATCTTTAAGACTAGGTACTTTTAATTTGAAGGGCATGCTCTGTGCAACATTTTTGCCTGCAGTCATTTAGTTTTATTCAAATTATAAATACATCATGGCTATAAAGCCTGCATGTGCAATTTGAAAGCAGCAGATCCCATCTTATATTGGAAGATAAAGCAGGGTCAGGCCTGGTTAGTACTTGGATGCAGGACCACCAGGAGCTGTAGGCTATATTTCAGAGGAAGGCAATGACAAACCATCTCCTTGCTTAAGAATATCCTCTGAAATACATGTGGTCACTCTAAATGAACAAGTGACTTGAAGGCTAACATACGCACATGGAAGGGGTAAGTCATCATGGAATTATGGGCTTCATGGAATTATAGGAAGAAAGTTTTTACAAGATTAGAGGTAACCTCTATCATTCTTAGTCACCTTGACTATTACTGTATGGTCAGAGACAGATATGAGATAACAGCCAAATGAGAAGCAAAGCCTTCTACTTCACTTGCTGAATGTCCAAAGTTCCTCTCTGACTAAACAATGTAGTAGAGGTATCTGCTGTTTTTATATATGCATTCACAAGTCCAGAGGCTTACTCATATATTCCACTCTGCCATGGGAACATCCTATGGAATCTTGGGGTTTGTAATCTGGTGAAACACTAGATCTCTCTGGTTACAAATTCTAAATGTCCCTCTCTAAACTGCCAGTCCCAGGATTCCATGTACTGTGAATGGCCCCCTAATCCAGGAAAGTGAGGACATTAGCAAAATCTAAAGCTCAGTTTTGTTGTTGGTTGGCCTGTGTTCATTCACTTTGTGACCCTATGAGTCTATCTATTTTACAGAATTATAGCAGTTTGATGCCAGTTTAATTGTTATGGCTCCACCTTGTGAAATCCCGGGATATATAGTTTGGTTAGGTATGTAATTTTGTCCCAGGAGAGTTGTAGTCCCCTCTCCCAAATGACATCACTACAACAACTCTCCAGCAGAAAGTTCTAAATCCCAGGATTCTGTAGCATGGAGACATGTCAGTTAAAAGGGTATCAGAGTCTGATAACCATATAACTAAGATACACTTTGTAGACAGACATTCTACCACGTTTTGTTTGATAATATACAGCCCGGATGAAAAACACTGGCTAAAATTCTAGATCAGCTACTTAGTTAAATATTCTTGCAGTGCCTACTGCCCAATGAAGCAAGAGCTGGAGGGGCCAGATCAGGAGCAACAGCAGCTACAGTCCAGTAAGGCAAGACTGAAGGATTGTTATGATCTTTACATATTCTCTATACTATAGGCATAATTATTAGTACATACGTATCATGAATATGACTCAGTTACAGATGGGTTTACTCTAGGTTATGCATTAGTAACTGCAATTGTGAATTCCAGCCTCCCTCACCCTTTTTGTTTTAAAAAAAGAACCCTCTTACCCCTTAGTACATTTTGAGAATTTTGGTACTTGTAGAAAGTTTACAACACCTGGTCATAAAGACATAATGCAGCATACAACTTGATACACTGAAAGCATGCAGCAGTAAAACTCAACAACTGATATGGATAAGCTATTAAAAGGAACCAAATACACACTGCAGTAGATTACTAAAAAAAATTGAAAGCTAAAAAAAACACCCAACAGCTTGAAAAGACTTATAATGGAAATGATTCTTGGAGGGAAAATGACACTTCATAGGATATCACATATTTATAGGATACTGCAAGCAAATTGTGTTAACATACAGCATTTTGATTCAAAGAGACATTTCTGAGTGCATACACTTTACACCCTCATTCTACCATTTGAAATATTTGTAGATACACTTTTAAGGTTTATGAGAGCCAGAATGACGTACTGGTTTGGGTGATGGGAATCAGGGCTTGATTCTCCACTTGGGCATGGAAACTCACTGGGTGATCTTGGTCAAGTCACACACTCAGCCTTAGAAGAAAGCAAAGGCAACCCCACTCTGAACATGTCTTGCCAAGGAAACCCTGTGATCGGTTTGTCTGAGGGCCATTAGGAACCAGAAGTGTCTTGAAGAGGCACAACAACACTTTAAAGATTTTAGCTATTCATTCCTTACACTCCATTCTTAAATATACAGCACACAGTCCAGGAGGTTCAGATGGGCTGTCAAAATGGTCAGATGGGTCACATACCTGTGAATAATTAACCCAGCCATATGAATGGCTGAGAAATGATCAAATTTATATTTTCTATGAACAGATAACTTTCATGCTGCCAAAAGAGCCATATGATCAGCCTTTCCTATATGCCTGAGAATCATTAACTGGCTTCATCCACACTGCAGAAATAATCCAGATTGACACCACTTTAACTGTGCTGGCTCAGTACTATGGAATTGTGGGAATTGTAGTTCTTTGCAACATTTAGCCTTCTCTGTCAGAGAGCTCTGGTGCTACAACTAAATATAGTTCCCGGAATTCCACAGCATTGAGCCAAGGAGGTTTTTGTGGTGTCAACCTGGATTATTTCTACAGTATGGACGCAGCCACTAATAAACAGCTCCAACACAATTGGTAAGAGAGCACATGAAGGACACCTTCGTGTCAAGTAAAAGACCAGTTTGAGTGTTGGGAAATATAATATCCTCATAACAGAAGGGGAGATAAAGTATCTGGATCCCACTGAAACCAATCATAACAAAAGATACATGGATTACACAGTGCTATATACTGTTTGGAAGAAAACCACAGACATAAAGGCATTTCTGATTTGTGAGCCTTTAAGACCAGGGTTTTTAAAGCTTTGCTATTTTCAAGTAAGTTAAAAAGAGGGATCAAAAAAGAGACCAAAGGTGTGGGGGGGGGTGCATAATTTCTTGATTGTAGTTGTTTCCACACAAAATTATAGAAACTCTGAAGCAAAAGATCTTTGAAGTCTGAACAGAACAAACACATTTACCACTGTACAATGTAAACACATACAATACAGTGATAAAAACTTATTTTGTCACCTGCCTGTCATGCTTGGAGCTCCAACTTCTCCTCCTGCATTCTTTTTATGAAAATATGAATCAAAGCAAAGGACATGAGTAAAACTGCAAGTGAGTCAGAATGGTAAAAAGAGTTTTTGTATATGCATCCCTACAGTTTTCATTAAAAAAAAAAATAACTGTAAGTATGCCCAGGGATCTCTCCCCCCCCCCCCCCATGAGATGTGGAAGATTTCACACAAGGAAAAGTGACAGAAGCATAGCTGTGCAAAGATTTTCAGACAATGTCACCTGACATTGCAATAATCGCGTCATTATCCCATGAATAAATTCTAGCGCTGCTATGCTCCCATCACTTTTTGCTGTGTGAAAATCTCCTAAGTGTGTGAATGAAGTTATAGCGTTATGCTACAATTTCCTTCAGACAGTTAATTTCAAAGCTGCTACAAGATCCCTTTGCATACTGATATTCCAGGCAAGCACGGCTATGGTTCGAAACACACTGCAGAAATAATCCGATTTGAGACCGCTTTAACTATCCTGGCTCAACACTGGGAAATTCTGGGAACTGCAGTTTTGTGAGATATTTAGCCTTCTCTGTCAGAGAGCTCTGGTGCCACAACAAACAACAATTCCCAGAATTCCCAAGCACTGAGACAAGGCAGTTAAATCAGTCTCAAAGTTGATTTTTTTCTGCAGTGTGTTTTAGATCTATCAGTGTACTTTATTTAAGTGTAGTCATTAATTGAAACCTTAAGTGATGTCTTGTCAGGATATTTTTACTCTCCAATCTACTCCCCCAAAACTGTGGAGAACAACACTGGTAATTTATGTGCTACACAATATAGACAAAGCAGAGGGAGAAACGAATGAAATGAAGGGTATTCGTTCTGTAGCTGATGTCACACATACATCCCCTTTAAGGTGTCATCTGGCAGAGCCTGCCCCCCTGCTCCCTAGTGATGCCCCTGGGATAAGATAGTGTATAACATTCCAGATATTAGTGGGTTGCAGTTTCCATTATTCTTCACCATTAACAATGACTGGGGCTGTGGCCCAACAATGCCAACATCATCTGAAGGACAAGGCATCCCCAATCCCTGATCTTGGGGTTATCAGATCTTTAAAGTGTATATGGAAACAAATCTGGCAACCAGTCCATCTCTTTCAGCACAAGTAAGATCTGTTCTCTGCACCCTGTACTAGTTTCCAGCCTTGCAAAAAGCCTAGTCTAAAGTACATGGTAGTAATCTACTTGGGAAGTTTTCAAGCAATGTTGAAAGCAAAGTTAAAAAAAAAAAAAGGAGAGGGGAATCCGGTTCAGTTAAAAGAAGTTGACCCATCTTAACTGCCCCTCAAGATGCACCCTTATGTAAAAAGTAGCATTGTTGGAGGTGGGGGGAAACTGCCAAGTTGTAGGGAATTCAGATTTTATTGCAAGTGCACAGCAACTCAAAGGATTATGCAATTCTAGTGCAAAACAAAACACATATATTACTAATTCATGATAACAAATCTAAAAGCCTTGGGAATTAGTCAAGATGCTTTCAAGCTTACATTCAGAAATAGTTCCTGTCTTGAAAACCATCCGATGCCTATGACACATTTTACATAAAACCACCGTAAGTGAAGTGTTGGATCAGATCAAGGTCAATCTTAACCAGTGTTCCAATTCAATAGCAAAGGGGAAAAATGTTCGATCTATATCGTTCATATTTCTGACCTCATGCTTGTTTTGTTTTTGCCCTATCTTGCCTGAAACAACAGTCTTAAATAGTGAAAGGCTAAACATAAATTGAGCTATTGAATCAATGGAAATTACATAAGAGTTGACTCACCAAGTTCACACTGACTTAGCAGGTCGACTCTAGTTGGGACTAACAACAGTATATAGGCCCATGGGTCCTGTTTCTGCATTAAGCCTTACAACCCAGTCTTTGAGTTGCCCCAAGGCTGATGGCTTGCAACTTCTAATAGTTTCTTACATTACAGAAAAGATGCCAGTGGTTCCTGAATTGATTCACTAGTGGTTTCTGAAAGGACTTCTTTAGCAATGGGCCCTCATTCTATCCAGAAGGAGCAATCATGGATACTATGAACACTTCTCACAATTGGTCATTCAAAACTCTTCACGCTATTTCTGAATACAAAATTGAGGGGCCATTTAACCAAATTCCTCCGAGGTGGAGAAATTTATAAATGAGAGAAGAGTTCCTTGAGAGTAGGCCTCATAATTCATCATGACTTTAGCACACACTGTGTTTCTTCCCTAACCCTCACCCCCCAAGAGTTCCTCCATACACACACACAAACCTTAGAAGTGTCAACAACAAAAAGCAGTGTCTGTGCCAGCCACTCTATGGCTTTTATTTGCACTGGAGATGCACTGCTTTAACTCTTAAGGCTCCATGCTATGGAATTCTGGGATCTGTAGTTTGATGAGACTCCAAAGCTCTCTGACAGAGAATGCTAAATATCTCACAGAATTATAAATCCTAGAATCCCACAACACTGAGGAATGACAATTAAAGCAATATCAAGCTGCATTATTTCTATAGTACAGATTAAATCTTTGTCATCATCAGCATTGCCCCGATCTTGTTCTCTTCTAAGGTAGGGCAAAGTGGCAACTCCCACAAAACAGTGGTAGGAAATACTCTGAGGAAAGTCTACAAAATGGCCACTTCCATATTATGGAGGAGAAAAAGAAAATCTCAGAAACATCAGGGATGGGGGTGATGCCTTTTCAGAAAATTTCAGCTGAGCTCCATCTAAATTCCCTGAAATATAAACCAAATGTCAAAAACATCAAAAGTATATAATCAGTGTGGTTTTAACACATATCGTATATGCTTGTGTATGAGTCAACTTCATGTATAAGTTGAGGGCAGGTTTTGGGGCACAATCATGGATTTTGATATGAGCCGGGGATAAGTCGAGGGTCAAACTCAGGGGCATGTAACAAAAGCTCTAAACAGAGGTGGGACACCACTTCACTCCCTCCTTCTCCCTCTCTGGACCTCTCCCAAGGGTCACAGCCTGGGCATGCAAAATGGGGACACAGACCCCCAATTTCCCTCCCTTCCCCAAATCTTTCCCCAAGGCTGATGGCTTGCAAAAAGAGAGTCATCCTAACACACCCTCTTTCTGCAGCACAACCACAGAAGTTGAACCAGGAAAAACTGGGGGGGGGGGGGAGTGGCAGCAGCAATGTGGAGACTTGTGACAGGCCACATAGGAGGCCTATACAATGACCACATAAGAACCCACAGATTGCCTAGAAATATCCTATAGTCAAGCCAGTCCTTCAGACCACAGCTTTTTCATTGCAGAACTTGGGGGATAGAATAGAAACTACAATTCTCAAAATTTCCCAGCAGTGTAGCTTGCCATATTAGTCGGGAAATTTGAGGGGTGGGTGGGTTGCAGTCTAAAAAAATTAAAAAGTAGAGTGGAGTCCCCACACTGTGATTTAGTATGATGTGTGGAAATGCTGCCTTGTCTCTCCCTTGAAAAGCCAAAGTCATACACTAAAGATAGACAACCATGGCAGCTGCTAGGGGGTCAATTTATTTGTTCCTGGGACCCCCTGGGAGCAGCAGAGACTGCCAAAAAAAGTAACACAAGCATTCAGTAAATGGCAAAAGCCAACTTCTTGTTTTGAAAATGAGTATTTTTCAGAGTTAAACAATGCAGGGTACCCCTGCAACCTATTTAAAAGATTAAGTGGTGCTCTTGGATGCTTCAAGAGAAACAACCCATGCTGTTTTTAAACAGAAAAAGGGCAGTTCAAAGATTCCAGAGGGGCCAAGGACTGCAAACCCATCCTTGGAGAGCTACATCTTTGCCTATCTCTATCTTACATCCTTGGAGAATCAACTGCTTCTTTCTTTTTCTAGTCAACACTTTCTTTATTTCTGTCTTCTTCCTGATTTTATTTTAACCAGTGCATCTGATGGCTCCTTCTTCTCTCCTATGTCTGCTAAATTTACTGAAAACCCTTAATCAAAAGTGAAGTCGAAGGCTTTCATGGCCGGCATCCATAGTTTTTTGTGGGTTTTTCGGACTATGTGTCCATGTTCTAGAAGATTTTCTTCCTGACATTTTGCCAGCATCTGTGGCTGGCATCTTCAGAGAAACCTCTCTGAAGATGCCAGCCACAGATGCTGGTCAGGAAGAAAATCTTCTAGAACATGGCCACATAGCCCAAAAACCCCACAAAAAACTTCATCAAAAGTTTTTCATAAGCCTAACCAAGAACAGAATGGTTGTGAGTCTATATATTATATTGGTGTAGCATAGATTTGGACACATGTAACTAAGTGGTGGTTGTGTTACTCTGTCCTTCTTCTGAATACCAATGTTGCATGACTGATTATATATCTGCTAATGTGCTTGCTTATTCCCCATCATGCATTATTGAGGAATGTACAATGGTTCTCTCCACCTACCCAGTGAATCAAGTGCTACATGGAAGGCACAGACAAACAATTATGCAGTATCAAGAATGAACAACTTCATGCACAATGGTTACATTTGGGAACTCTCCTTATGAAAGGAATATGGTTCTAGTTGTCTGGACAAAAAAACTTACAACCACAATGTATAAAGGCACTGTGCAATCCTGCCATTGTCTACCACATTCCCTCCTTCTTACACAACACAATTGTTGACATTCTCAGGGAATGGATGAGACAGGACCTCCGTTTGTCCTTCTTTATGTAGAATGCTTCCCACTTGTTATCTGCCTCACAGTGCCGTCTCAAAGACCTACAATGTCCTAGTTTTTTTAAAAAATGGATGCGACCATGGTTATCTAAAACTCCTCTGATTTTAGTGACAAATGGCAGATTTTGCTAAGAAGGGCCACAATTTCACACTTGAATATTCCAAGAATTCTTACATATATAAAACCAATCCAGTAATTTGTTAATTTTAAATCTTTCAATAAGGCTCAGAACTTCACATTTTGTCACCTCAGTTCTTCAAATTACATCTTCGTGTGGACATCTTAGGCTAACACCTTGAGCAGACTGATGGAAAAATTATTTTATCTCTGCAGTATCTATACTCTCCTACAAATGACCCTCATCCATCTCTGTTGTCTAATAGTCTAGACACCTCCCATGGCTGATTCTCTGAGGCAAGTAAAACATTTGATTTAATGTTTTCCACAATGTTCCCTAGATCCCCCCCCCCTTTTTTTTTTTTGTTCTATTATGGCAAGGGTTGATGCTCTTCTCAATTTTACTGACCAGCAAGAGTTAGTTAGTACTACTTAAAATAGCCTTTCTGCTTTTTTTAGCTTCCTTTGCTTTGCTTGTTAACCATGTTGACATCCTCTTGGATCCCCCCCCCCCTAACTTTTAAACTGTGGTGTGGCATTCTGGCTATGACTCTCTTATTGTGACTTTGACTAACCATACATCTTACAGATCACTGGACCCTCCTGATTCTCCCTTTAAGTTATCATTTAACCAATTTTTAATTTTTGTGCAGATTTCTTGCCTTCTCCTTGATCTTTTTGAACAGTTACTACTTCTTCAGGACCTTTCTGATCAAGTTCCATCAAATTACTTTTCTAAGAATTTGAAACATGTATTCAATCATTCTTAAAGCATGAGTAACCCTAAACCAGATGCTCCCTGTCTTCTTTCAGTTTTGGCTCTAGAAAATATGAGTTAAAGCCTTCCAAAGTTGTGGGCAGTAAATTGCTACTCTCAGCTGAGGGCAAGAATTTTTGTAAAAGAAACTGAATGATACAGAACATCACATACCAAATGATTCATCTTCATTGTAGAAATGATGCAGTTTGACACCATTTTATTTGCCATGACTCCATCATACAGAGTGCTGGTATTTGCAGTTTTGTAAGGCACCAACACACTTGGGCAGAGAAGGCTAAAGACCTTGTAAAACTACAAATCTCAGGATTCCATAGGATGGTGCTCCAGCGCTTAAAATGGTGTCAAACTATAGTTTAGATTCATCCTTTGGTATGTGATGCTCCCCTACATGTTTTCTAGAACTCTGAAGAACACACAAATAGTCAGCCCTCCACATTTATGGATTCTGCACCCATGGGTTCAACTACCCACAGCTTGAAAATATCCACACAAAATAAGCTCCAAAAAGCAAACCATTTTACTATGCCACTCTATTTAATGGGCATCCACAGATTTTGGCATCCATGATTGTGGGTCCTGGAACCAAACTCCAGTGAATACCAACACTGTACACACACACAAACACAGCACCTGTGGGCTGTAAGCTTCCATGTGTGTGGGACAGTGAATCTGTTCCTGGTTTTAGTTCAGTTTTTACAAATGCCAAGCACTATGCCCAACAAGAGATCAGGATCTTGGATAACACCTTCACAATTCAGATAAAAAAACTGAGCAGGTCCACTGTCCAACTGACAAAGTAGCCCCATCTGCCACTGCTCTTAGCCTGTTGGCTCCTAGCTCCATTAAATACCCAAAAGGGATAACCCACAGAAGCTTTGAAGGCAGCATAAATACCAAGTAGGTGGGAGCATGTTGAAGACTTGCCCTGGGCTGACCAAAAGTGGCTTGGGAGAAGACGGTGTATCCTTAGCAACTGTCACCACCTCAGCGAAATCCACTTCATATGCTGACAGCTTATTGATCGAAAGAAAAAACTCACCAGCACAAGCCATGGCACTCGGAGTTTTTGTAAATGAGCCCTACCGTTTTCAGCAAACTGAAATTGGCTTGTGAGGCGAGAGCTCTTGACAGGAAGAGCAGTAACAAAACTATCAGCAGCAATTTCTAGTTCATTATGCTTAGCCTTCCCTTGAGGCCATTTTTGTTGTGTTTTCTTGTTCTCATTGCTCCTTCTTTGTTTGAATAGATACAGAATGCCCTGCTTAATTCCCTCATAAGCAGTTTTCCCCCCATTGAGAAAAATAACAAGCCATTTTGAGAGGGAAAAGAAGACAATTTCCTCGCCTGTGAATGCAACTAGATAGGCTGCTGATGAGAATAAATAATGGGATTAGCTCTAGAATACGACATACAGAAATCAATAGATGCCTCACATAAATTAAACACTGCTTCTGTTATTATGTTTTTAAATAATTGCAGTTTCTTTATTTTACTAAATTTTTATAGTTTAATTTATTCAAATCTGGTGCACTGGACTATGTTTCTTTACACCCTGACAGTTTAAAATTTTACATGTTGGTTCATAATCCCACCCACCCCTATTTCTGGTACACATTGTGAGTTGCTTTAGGAGTGTTCACATCTTACATTCAATACAAATATAATATGTGTACACATGTAGATTGATTTTGATCTGTACACAGGTAGTATTTTTCAGGCACAACATTCAGCACACATACACTTTCATACAGGTGGTTCTGAGTTTTCACTGATCTGTCATCTGGATTTAAGAAAGTTCTTGTACTTGGGGGGCTGTCTATACCAGCGAAAAGAAATGCTTTCATCCTCTTTTGAACCCTATCTATTTAAACAACACACATGGCCCAAACAGGGGGGGAAACAGAGTGAAGCCACTTTCTGGGGCTAAACGCTGGAGCAAAATAATCTCCTGTTTGTTTTGAATCAAGATGGAAAGTCCAAACTATCACACCAACATGCAAGCTGCAGCTGGTGTGAAGATAGAAAAGGAGCCAGTAAACAACTGCCACCATTGCTGCCCATAGCTTTTTTAAATATCCCGAACCCGTAAATTGATTTGCACATGTGCATGAGTGGTCAACTGCCCCGTTCACCCATCACACATCTCATGTAGCAAAATGATGACAAACATGGCAGGTCACCAACAATACAATGGACTTAATAAAAGCATTAACATACTAGCTGGTCCAACAAGGGGGCATAGGACATGGGAGAAAAGGGGGCATATTTGGGGAGTCTCCATTATTGTGTTGTATCAATGTGTCACTGGGCACAGTGATGTGCCATACAGGCAGCCGATTGCTTGTGTAACTGAATGACTAGTTGCACAGCCAGTTGCACAGGAAGTCATATGAACTGGCAGGTTACTGGGAAGAGGGAGGTGATTAATGGCCACCAGTGGTGCATCCATGCACATGTGTTTAGAGGAGAAGAGTAAAAAAATAATGGTGCAGCTCAGCTTGTACCCATGAATGTCCCATTTGGGGCAATCCATCCCCACAGAAGAAGTGGGGTGGTGCAGATTGCCTATGGGTGTTTGGCTCATTGTGGCAGCCAGCTGTGCAATCAATGGGTTCTCCCTGTGAATAGGGAAACCATGCAGGTAAAACAGCATTTTCCTTCCATCTGCTCTGCACCTGGATACTAATCAGGTATGTTCCTGGCCACTAGGAGCCAGTGTGGTGTAGTGGTTTGAGTGCTGGACTAAGACTGTGGGAGACTGGGGTTCAAATCTTGGCTCAGCCATGAAAATTCACTGGGTCACCATGGACAAATAACACTCTCCCAGCCTTTGAGTAAGTAAACAGCAAAACTCCTTTGAAGAAATCTTGCCAAGAAAACGCTATTGATAGAGTTGTCGTAATATGGAGTCGACATGAAGGCACATAACAACAACCTGGATGTCATTCAAGAGTATACTGAGATTCTCACATTCAAACAGGTGTGTGTGCAGTACAGACACATGAACATGTGAACACCACTTTTTGCAACATAAAAACCAGGAAATGAATAAAGGGCTGTATCCTTTATTGATCTCCTAATAAAAGAAAGGAACACAACAGTGAGATCAATCCTTCTTCCTGCCTGCAGACTCCTTCTTCCTATATGTGCTGGAGATGGGGATCAGGAGCAGCGAGGATTTCTGCTGTCTGAGCAGAAGTTTTCCAAGGGATAGATGAATTCCACAACAGATTTCTGTACATCAATTCTAGCAAAATTGATGCGCTTTCCCCAACTCATTAAGATTTGGATAAAGGGTTGTTTTTATTTATCAAATGGCCTCTAATGTGTATTAACACATATAATACAGGTACACTTTATAAGATCTGAATATGACTTGCAGATCAGCTAAATCTTCTGTAATAACACTATCATCACTAATAAAATAGCCTGATCTCCCCTTTATGGGTAGCTGTTAGGAGGCAGATAGTAAAAGTTGGTCCTATTATAAACCATTTAGCCTTCCTCATGATAATTTTGTGGTGGTTACTTAATCTCTACTCCAATCTGCTTTCACAGACTTGGTGCAGTAATAGCTGCAGTATACATTTTCAATAGCTTACCTCTGTTGTTTCAAATGAACACTGGGTGTGGAGAAAGAAACACACATCCTCCAGCTGTCCCAATTTGGTAGGGACAATTCCAGTTAATTCTCTGTTCTCCCACTTGTTCAGCTGCTTTTAAAATGCCCCAGTTTCTCTCTCCTCCTCCCACTTTCACCCTTTGGCCTCAGCTTACTTTGATTTCTGTAAACTAAGTTCAAAGTCTTGGTTTTCATTTGTGGCACATTGGAGGGTATGGAAAGCCAAATTTTAAATTTCCATCTATGAAATACAGACTAATACTATTAAAACTGAGATGATGAGACACATCATGCTTGTATTTGGAGAATGCTTGAAATCTCGACTGCCTCTGAATTTGGTGGTGCAGAGCTGTGCTGCCTAACCAGCCCTATTTAATGCTAAAACAAGGCCCATAAAGAGCCTACATCTTCTTTTAAAATCTCTCCTGGAGGTCTCAGAAGCATTACTGTGTATTGAAGCATTGGTATGTCATAAATCAAGATCTGTGCTTCTACTGGGTCTTTTAGCATTTTCTTCCTGCTGCACTCGAGGCCCTTTTACACTACACATTTATAGTGCTATGATTCCATTCTACCTGCCACAGAAACATGTTCTGGAATCCTGGGATTTGTATTTTGTTAAAGCACTAAGAGTTCTCTGGTTGAGAATTCTAAACACTCCTCCCCAACCTTCCAGTCCCAGGATTCCACAGGACAGTAGCATCACTGATGGGGAATGTGGGGTGCGGAACACACTAGCTGAAACCCCAGAAGAGGGGTGAGGCCCAGACTGCCTGCACTATCCCTGACTCTCTGCCCATGCGCACCTCCCAGTTCCTCACCCACACATGCCTCTCAGTGACCATTTGAGTGTTTCTCTCTATGCACATGCACCTCCCTATCTGCTCCTTTACCACCCATGTACGTGCTGCTCCTTTACCACCCATGTGTGCTGCTCCTTACTCCTGCGTGAGGTGGAACTCATCTCTGGAAGTCCTGTCTCCCACACCGGATGACACCCAGTGTGGGAATGTTATTGCCACAGGATGGAACCATGACAGTTAAAATGGAATGATACTTCTATAGTTGTGTTGTATGAAAGGGCCCCAAAAAAAAAACATTTCCAGAAAAAAACATTTCCGGTAGCCTCCATAGCCACAATATCAGCAATGTATGAGGGCTCTGGAGACCAAAGTTAACCTCTGGAAATATCAGAATTGGCCACTTCTGTTTTAAGAGGCACACAGATTAAGGTTATTTCATCTTGCCACTTTTCTTTCTATCTTAAAGAACCACTGAAGCAGAAAAAACACCATTACACTCATATTTGGCTTTATGTGTTGTGTCCAATGACAGGCAACACAGAATTATGTACTTCTGTGGATGGAGTTTATGAATCTCACCTCTCTACTCATATTACACACAGGAATCCATGTAGCCATCAACTGGAACAGAATAATGTCCTATCCTGACATGTGTGCATGGCTCCCTCCCTGTTTTTTGTTTGTTTGTTTCATGCACACAAACACCTGGTTGTTCCAACTGCTTTTCATTAAATGTGAGCCCACCTTTTACATTGTGATTTTTGTTATTCCTGTTTTAAATATTTTATTTTGATCTAGTTAACTGTCATTTATATTTTACTGTTGTAACTTTTTAATCTGGGAACTTTGGGGAAGGTTTTTGCCTCCAAAGGCAATAGAAAAAAATATTTAAATAATTAAAACAGTTTCTGCCCATTTTTTCATATACCTCTGTCTGCTGTGCAAATAGGCAGCACTAAAATACATTAAGTTCTTCAAACCACACAGGCGTGAGTATACAGTCTGAGCTCTTGCATCTCCAGTATTTTCCGAGGACACTAAGGCTCCATGTTCCTTACCCAAATCTATGAATTGAAAGCCACGTTGTAGATTTCCATGAGTTGCAGTGCTAATTCTAAAAACTCTTTATTAACTACAGGTGAATAACCAATCATCTGAAAATTTTCTCTGAAGATGCCAGCCACAGATGCTGGCGAAATGTCAGGAAGAAACTCTTCTAGAACATGGCCACATAGCCCAAAAAACTCACAAAAAACTATGGATGCTGGCCATGAAAGCCTTCAACTTCACAAATCTGAAAGTTGCATTAGAGTTATGCAATACACTCTTTGAGAAGCCAACAGTTCACCTAACAACCAAAGTCCTATGCAAGTGTTTGGCTGAAATAAACACTTCCTATGCAAGTATATGCTTGGGATGAAAGTAGGGAGAGATGGATGTGCATGCAAGCCCCACTCTGCAACATCCTTCATAGTTCATGGATGCTTGTGAATTTCTCTGTGTGAATTCTATGGCCCTCAGAGCATCACCTGGCTTTTATCTGGAAAGGCACCTGGAAAGCTTCAAATGTACTTTGTTCACTGCTGACCTTCATGTCTCTTCCCTCCTCTCCTACTAGAGGAAGCTACATTTATCATAGAGCTGGAACAGACTGCTGCAAAAGGGTGGATTGGGGCCACCCAGAGCTGATTGCTCCTGAGTCACAGCAAACACATGCCACAGCCCCAATCTGCCCTAACACCAGCCCAAATAGGAGCGGAAAAGAGCCATTTCTATTTGGGCCAGTAAAAAGCCACCTTAGGCCGCCTGTTGCAACCCCAGGGTGGCTTCAAGCCACTCTGGGGGCAGGGACGTAGCCGGGGGGGGGGGTTCTTGGGGTCTGGACCCCCCCTTCCATCAGAAAAATGAATGGAGTGTGCTGCTGCGCCACCGCACCCAAGCCCCATTATAATGGTGGCATTTAGCCTGGACCCCCCCCCTTCCTAAAATGCTAGCTATGTCCCTGCTGGGGGCATGCAACATGTAAACGCCACTCCCCCAAGCCGCCAGGAAGCTGGCTTTTCAGGCTGGTCTGTTCCAGCCCACAGTCTCTCCATTTAAAACTTGTTTTGAGACTACTACTAGATTTCCTCTGTCATTTCTGGAAAGGGGCTTGTGTGCTGTCCTGCGGACTGTTCTGGGTGAGTAAAACTATTTTCTAGACTGCCCAAAACAGTAGCAGCTATTGACTCTCATGCCAGTGAGATGATAAATCTGAAATGAGTTTTAGTGTGAACTTTAAAGGAGAGAACCATGGTGCTGATCCCTATCCTCGAAATAGGTTTAGCACTTCTTGAAAGTTCAGACAATAACTGCACCACTGACATGAAGTCAATAGTCACTACTACATTCAACATACAATTTCCCTGGAATTATGGACCAGTGCTTCCAGTAGTACCATGGGTCCTTGGTATCCACTGGGGTTTGGTTGCAGGACACCCACCCCTGCATGGATACCAAAATCCGTAGAAGCCCAAGTCCCATTATACACAATGGGGTGGTAAAATGGTGTCCCTTATATAAAATGGTAAGGTCAAACTTTTCTTTTGGGGTTTTTTTTTGGAGGGGAGATATATTTTCAAGGCATGGGTAGTTGAATCTGTAGATGCAGAATCTATGGATATCAAGGGCCAAGTGTATTCTCCAAAAAAAATCTATTAACATTCCCACACCAACAGGGGAACCACAGTGACATCGGAACCACCAGCAACTAACATCCCAAATGTAGGGCTGAAGATACCTGGCTGTTTTAGATTCTTGGGGAATTAAAGGCAACATGTTAATAATTAAGAAATGATTCCCATTATTTGTTCCCACATTGTTGAAAATGCAGTCACTCCCCTTAAGCATTTCATTTCTACCATGAATACAAGAGGTGTCTTTTTGCAAGCCATTCTCTCTCATGATCATCTCTGCCCCCTACCCATCCACCTACCCCCTACACTACAATAAAGAGATTACAGGATGGTTAAAAAGAGTTTAACTAGATAGTGCACATGAAGTGCAAAGTACATGAAAGTACTTTGCAAGTGCAGAGTTACTTTTTCTAATGAAAAGGGGATGATTGAAAAGCAAGAGTGGGGGATCAGCATTTGTGGGTTGAATCTGAATGAGTATTTAAAAAAAAAACCTTTTAAACAATTTCCGAAAGGGAGCTGAACAGTTCAATGAAGATTCAGCTTGTTCAATAGCAACAGAATGTTGGAAAAGAAAAGCAGAAATACCTGAAGAGAATGGTGGAAGGGCCTGTTAGGACTGAAAATACACTGCAGCATTTTGTGACAGGTCTAATGAGTGTAATGTAAGAGTCTGGACACAAGACATCTATTCTGTCACTTCCAATCACTGCCTTTGGTCATAGAGCCCCAGTGCTTCCATTATGCCAAGCTAATATTGCTGTGCCTTCTACTCTAGCATTGTAAAGTAAGATGCAGGGTGAATCATACTAAAAATATTTCTGCTGTTTTTATTTTTTTTTATTTTGTACAATAGGCCAGCAAACTGTATTATCCTTCAAGTTTATAAAAATATTTTTTTTTTGTCCTGCTATACCAATTTCTCATATATACTTTTGAAATTATTAACCCCTAGTCCACTGTTACCTTGTTCCAATCTGATGGAACATATATGATCATGTATAAACTTAAAAATACTGACAAGTGAGAAAACTGTATAGAGAATTAAAATATTATTATAAACTGATTTATTTTAAACAGGCTCTGCACATGTCATCCCAGAAACAAACAAACACTGGACTTTCATTGTGATTGCTGTATATGAGATGCTGCTGGTAGTTGCCACCAACTGTTTTTCATAACTTGAGGTAGCGGTAATCAAGACATTTTGCAGCCTGACAGTGTCATCCTGCCCCCCCCCCAAGTATCACCTGGTGCAGTGACAGGGCTGCCAGGGGCCGCGGCCCAAAGGCCGCGTTCACCTCTTCTCCTTCGCTGTAGTGGGGTAACATCCTGATGAGGAAACCACCACCATCACGGGGAAGCAAGGCCAGGTGTGCTTTTCCTTGTCCTTCCTTGCAGAGGCAGTGGCTTCCTCATGAGGAGATCACCACCACCAAAGAGAAGTGGGGCTGGGCATGCTCAACGTTATCTTTCCTCCTGAAAGTGGTGACTTCCTTGTGAGGAGGCCACCGCCACCACAGTGAAGCAGAACTGCCTGCACTTGCCCCTTCCCCCACGGTGAGATGAAAGCCTGATCAGGTGTCACCCCTGCCATGGTCTTATTATAACTTACTTGATTTACTCCTCTGGAATTATTTGATAAATGATACCAGGTGCAGGCCGCACCACCACACCCACCTAGGGATGCCACTGCTGCCTGAGCCAAAAGAGAGGATGATTTCCACCCACACAAATCAACTAGACTAGTATTTGTTTTTTACATCAACAGTGGTGATAGGACGGTATTGTCCATACCATCTAAGGGAATGCAGGTCAAGCATGTAGGACAGAAAAGCCCAGCTGGGAATATAGGTGATGTGCCCACTATATAAACCAGCATCTGCCCCCTGAAGTGATTACATCACTCTGCCTAATAGTATGGCCACCCTGACTGTAATGATCTCCACTGCTCATTTCTGAAAGTGCATCAAACAAGGCCTGCTCCCAGGTATCTTCTTCATTAATTCCTCTCCATTTCAGAGATAGCTCCTGTAATGCATTCTCCTTAATGAAATATCAGTGAATTAATATACACTTGGGATCCTACTACTTACACTGACATTCTAGGTCACATAATAGCTACATTTGACATTCCAAACCATTTGTGTTAACATGCCAGGCCTTATGCCACCAATATTTTTTTTCCAGCATCAGTAAAGCAAGGTTGTATGCCTTTGTTATTTTCAAACAAGTCTTAGAAAAAATCATTACAAGAGAAATGAATAATTTAAAATTGCTATGATATACAAAAGATGGCATTTGTAACCTTGATTAACAAGAAAATAGTATGGTGTACAAAATAAATTAGCACCCATCATATCAAGTCCTCTCAAAACCATGTCCACAATTGATGCTTCTTTTTAACTCAGATGAATGCAAACTGCCATGGTCTTATTATAACTTACTGGATTTACTTCTCTGGAATTATTTGATAAATGATAGCAACCCACCTTTGGTGCTACTTTATCCCAGACAAATTTATCCAGAGTGCAAAGGGACAGTAACTCTTTGTTGTTATTTCCACTTGTAAATTAGTATTTCAATCATGAAGGGGTTTAATTATATTAAGTCAGCATTCTGTAATACTTGTTTGTTACCTTCAGAACAATGTGATTGCTTCCTTTAAAGGCATACATCCAACATCTTTCTAATTATAAAACATCTCTACGCATGGTTTTCACTGTGTATGCATTTTAAGGCCATGGTACAATCCTCAAACAAGTCATATACTGAAATGTTTGTTACTCTGTGTAATTTTTTAAAGATACACTTTTATTTTTTCTGGAGTTAAAAACAAGATAAGGAACTGGTTCTACAAGTGGGATAATGACCAGGGCATAACTTTAATTAAATCTTCCAATTTTTCCCACTTGTACCATTTGTTGAAATCAAATCATGTAAGAGCTCAATACTTAGGAACGCTTACATTTGCTCCTCTGAGAATGGCATTTACAGAATTACGTTTTCAAACTATGCCAATATCCGTCTTTGATGGTAGATTCAGAAAAGTCCTGAGAAGTCTAAGGTTTTGTATCTGTGGTGTGGGTGAGGTAGAGGACATTTCACATTACTTTATTGCCAGCTTTATCAAAATCCCATGAAGAGATTCTTGGGTCAGATCTTGGCTTCCATGCAAGCGGGGAGCTCTTATATGAAAATATGTCGGTTATTTTCAGACTGTGATCTGTATGTTACACATAAAAGAGCCTTATTTGCTAAAGCTGTGAAAAGTATACATGCTACCTATCAGAAAAATATAGTTATAGATTGTTCAAGGGATTCACTAATATGACATTTCTATGGATAAATATGTATATGTATAGATATGTTTTTTTACTGGGTTTTATTATGGATTTTCTCTCTTGGAGTTGTAATGGCTTTTAGTCAAATACAATAAATGACTGACTGACTGAGTAAACTACATTATTGAAGAAAATACATTAATGCTATAATAATTCCTACACACAAGAAGGGAGGTCAAAATGAACATAGCAACCAGAAGCCTGCTCATTCACTTTTAGTAATCTGTCATGTGTTTGCTATGGATCTAGGTATAAATTAAAAGAACAGTTTTGAGGATAGAAATATTTTGGCTCTCATAGATATTAGTTTAGAAATTGATCTTCCATTTTCATTCACTGTCTTGTTTTATCTCATTTGGCTACATAATATTCTACACTCTCCAGAGGCAAAATCTAAATGCTGGTTCAGGGAAAGAAAACAGTTGTAAAACAGAACTATCAATACTGTAGTACTGTAATAAAAAAGAATGTTAATAAATCTAACTGGTGCTTAAAAAGAATCTACAGTCAAAAAAGCAAAAGAAACAGTTGCAACTCTGCAACTCTGTGGGGCAGTGGTAGAATGACTGTATGCATTGCAAGTAGTAATCTTTAAAACTGTTTTCATCTCTCAAAAGGAACCAGAATAACAAAATGGGATTTTAGTAGTACATGATTACATTTGCCTCACAAATGACATTACTGAATACTCTTTGTTATCTCACATAAGGTATTACATGGTTATTAAACAACATTTCTAGGGAGTTTATGTTATGCATCCTCAAGTGTGTTCTGACTTATGATGTCACAGCATTTTCTTTGCAAGATTTATTCAGAGGTGGTTTTTCATTGCCTTCTTTTAAAGTTGAGTGTGACTTGCCTAAGGTCGTTCAGGGCCTAAACAGATGGACAGGATAGCACTTGCCAAACCTGTGCTATCCTGCCCTTGTTTCTGACCTGGGTCAGTCCTTAGGCCGGTAAAGCAACAGGTAGGTGGTTACATGCACACATCCCATACCTGCCCCCACCATCACATCTTCAAATAAGTTCTTTATTACAGCCCATAAAGGCAGAAATGGGACACAATCTGACACTGCAAGTCATGCTGGAGGTTTTCTTTGAAGATGTGACAGTGGAGGCAGGTTCAGGGTATGCAGTGTTGTGTGCTGTGCCAGCTGTTGCTGTGGAGTTTCCACAAAACTCTGTGACAAAAAGCAGGTCTGTTTGACCCATGCTAAGGCCCTATACCACTAACATCATACTATTGGCAGAAAAAGTCATAGACTTGGAACAATTCCTAGGAAAGATCAAAGAAGAAAGTGCAAAGGCAGGCTTACTGCTGAACATAAATAAAATATAATGACCATGGTGGAGGTACATAAATTCAACCTAAATAACGAGGAAATCAAAATACTTTCTGTACTTAGGATCAAACATTGATTAGAACAGCGACTGCAGTCAAGAAATAAGACTAGGAATGGGAAGGGCAGCCATGAAGGCACTAGACAAGATCTTAAAGTATAAAGGAGCCCTGGTGGTGCAGTGGTTAAATGACAGTACTGCAGCCACTCACAGCCACAAAGTCATGAGTTTGATCCCAGGCAGGGCTCCAGGGTCCAGTCAGCACCCCCCCATCATACCATAGGTCAAAATGAGTCAAAATAGAGCCAATTGGCTTAGACATTGTAAACCACTTAGGCAGTGTTTGGCCTACATTGTCTGTACAGAGAATATGAGGCTGGGGGAGCATGGGCCTTTTGGTCCATACATACAGGCCCTCAGTGGGCAGGAATTAGAACCGTGGTCTAGCATTTCACTCCTCATTTAAAAAGGATAAAAAAGTCAAGAAAAGTGCTTTCAAGGAGGAACCGCCCCTCTTCTATGTTTCAGGATTTTTTCCTGACCTTGATATCTCTATTTGAAGCATAAAGACTTATCAATATGCCTAATCCATAACACCAGACACAGTAAGAGGGAAGGGGGTAAGATCCAGTTGAGTCTGTTGGGGGGTGATCGGAATTAGGAGAGAGTAAACTGTGAGTTCTTCTTTGGCTTGGATTTTGAAACAGACAACAAATATTTCTGAGACTTGCAAAGTATACATCTCTTGGAAGTGGTCTTTAAGGGCCCAATCACTTATTCAAGCTTATCTGAGAATATGTTGCCAGCAATTACCCAGAATGATCTTGCATAAGCCAAAGCTTTTTGTAAAACACAGCAAATGTACTATAACTATTTTCCATAAACATCTCTCTCTTGTTCTTTATTTTAAGCCACACTCGACAAAAAAAGAGTTAGATGAGAAGTCCTAAGAAAACTTTACCATCCCTGTCAAGGCTTCCATTTTAAGCACCTGTACCACAGCTCTTGTACAAGTACAGGCTGAGTACCCCCTTTTCAAAATGCTCCAGACCAGAAGTGTTTCAGAGTTGGTATTTTTCTTTTAATTTGAAATACAAGTAGCATTACACATGTACAGTACTTGTATTTTATTTGTGAAACTAGAGAGAAACATGAGGATCTGTGAAATGCTGGAAATCCGAGTGTAGTACTTGGAGCAAATCCATTCCTCCCACCATTTCACAGATCCTCACATCTCTCTCCAGTATTGCAAATGCAGTACAAGTATATACAGTGGGGCCTTGTGAGCATTCACAAATGACAAGCCCCGTTGTCCCCAATGGTGATGCTTGCACATGGCCACACTAGCAGCTGCATGCACATCATGCCACCATTAGGAACAATGGGATTTGAGGTTCCACATTTTTCAGTATCCACAGGGGGGTATGGAACAAATCCCCCATGGTTATGAAGGCCCCACTGTACTATGCTACCTGTATTTCAAAATCCAAATCCAAAATTTTCTGAAACTGAAGCCTCAAAGAATCTGAAAACACTAGTGTTAGCACTAAAAAGGTTTTATATTTTGGAGGGTTTCAGATTCCCAGATTACGACTGCTCAATCTATATTGAAATGAATCCACATAGTATTGTGATCAAGAACATGAATGGCATGATATCTCGTCACGGTGGTGGGAATCCAGCCTTCAGACCTATCCAGTTAATGAAAGATATAAGTTAAATTCATAAATAGCAGGAGCACCCCACTTCCATCCCAATCTTGAAGACTACAGGGCACAAGAAGGACTGTGTTTGGTCTCATCTTCAGTCAGTGCTTTCCTTCTCAGTGTCTGACATCATCCCTACCAAAGGACTCCACATCCTGATGCAGCTGCACATCCTGATAAAGTTCTGATCTAGAGGTTAAGAATTACAGTACCAGTACATCTGGCCCTCCATATGCATGGATCCTGCAACCACAGATTCAACCATCCACAGCTCAAAAATATCATCTCTCCCAAATTCCAAAAAGCAAACCTTAATTTTACCATTTTATATGAGGGACATCATTTTACTACAACCACTGTATATAATAGGACTTGTGCATCTGCAGCTTTTGGTATCCATGAGGGTTCCTAAAACCAAAACCCAGTGGATACCATAAAACCCACTGTACATGAATTCCATCTCTCTTTGTCCTTCTAGACACCATGCTCTGAATGCTTAATCTCTATTACCATAAATAATGAAGCACATCAAAAAGCATCAGCTTTAAACACTGCAGTATTTGATTTCATTAAAATTCAGCATTTTGAACACTGCACTTAAAAAGTTATTGTCTTATTCCACATTACTAATGACACTGGTCAGTTAGATCAAACCCACGGTGGCAAAATCTGAAGATTTTTCTAAGTCTTTCATTGCACATACAAAGCCTAGGAGGAAAAAATACTTATGTGTCACTGTGAACAAGCTAGAACATCCATCAGCTCCCTTTAAACAGGCAAAATTATCATTAAATTCCACACAGCTATATGCCAAGTAGAACAGATGGAAGCTCATTACTTTTCTTTCCCTTGGCATTTGCTTACCCATCATTCCACTTCATAAAAATAATACACATGTGGCACACCATTTTCAAGGAACATAGCCCTTTATATTTCACCTATAAAAAGATATTTGACTGGGTACATCAAATGGCCCATTAAAAAACCTCAGCCACTGAATAGAGTTAGAGATTATAATGAAAGCACACCACAGAGCAAGATTGCTGCAATCCAAAACATTCTGAATTCCCAGTGAAAGGTTTTGCCTCATATTTTATTACTTATATTATTTTCTGTTTAAGACAGTAACAATCACTTGTGAGCATGCCATGATTTTATACTGTGTGGTCCGTATTAAGGACATATTACTTATTAGTATAAACCTCTACTACTTACATATATATAAATCGTATTTAAGATTACAGACTTCACTGTTCAGTAATCAAACATTTATTTATAATCTCATCAACCTGAAACCTTAAATTTAAATATCACAGACCATCAGTGTCAAATCTCAATGTACTGTGCAACCTGGATTTTATACTACTGCTGAAATTCAAAAAAGTGAGGCAAAGGAAATATTGCCATAAAATTACTGTTGCAATCAGATTCACTGTTCACACAAATCATTCTTTAAATGAGAGATAGGTGTTGAGAAAGACTGGAAAAATATCAGGGGGGAAAGGGAGTTTTAATTGCTTTTTGTGAAGCTCTTTTTTCTTGAAGAATTGGAAAAACTGAAAATTGAAAAGGGGATTTTGGAATATTTTCTTTTGGAATGCTAAATCAAATGTTTAAAACAAAATTATTTCTTGTTTTAATATAACAGAAAAAAACATTTATGTAAGTCCAAGGGGTCATTCCCAGTATGGTTTAAACCAGATCATGATGTGATATGATCTGGTTTAAACGGGCATGGTTTCCACTTAATTCAAATTGCTGAAGCAATTCAGAAAGGGGAGGCATGCTTTTAGCCCATTTAACCCATGTCAAAAAGACGCTGGTTTTTACAGGTTCTTTTGGGATGAACTGATTTATTCTGAAATAAATTGATTCAGCCCAAGTGGGAACCACGGCAGATTCGAATCCGCCCCAGCCTCTCCACCCCCTGTCTGGCCTCTGCTCCCAGTGATGGGGCCAGGTGCGATGGCCCGGCCTTCTCCCATCACTGGCCTCTCCTGGCCCCGGTTTTCTGGCCCCGGCTCAGCCTCCTTACCACCTTCTTCGGCCTCCTTCAACCTCTTACCGGCTTCCCCAGCTTCCCTGCAGCCTCCTTCCATTCCCTGCAGCTGGGGAAGTAGGGAAGGAAGTCACAGGGAAGCCAGGAAGCAGGTTGCAGCCTTGAGACCTCCTTCCCAGCTTCCCTTGCTTCTCTGCTACCTCCTTCCATTCCCAGCTACCTAGCGGCTTTCTCCCCAGCTTCCCCGGCCGCAGGGAAGATGGCAACGGAAGGAGAGAAGTCGGAGAAGCCAGGGAAATGGCTGAAGAAGCAGGTAAGGAGGCAAGGGACTGGGAGAAGACCAGGGTCTAAGCCGAGGATGGACTGGCCAGAGACAGAGAGGCAGGGGAGGCCAGTGACAGGAGAAGGCCAGCTATTGCAACTACCCTCCGTCATTGGCAGCAGCCTTCCCTTGGGGCCCTTGGACACAGAGCTCCTGCATGGCACTGGAAGGCCCCTGGCATACCCACCTGATCCGAATTGAAGAATCGGCACAAACATAGTGTGAACCAGCTCACAGAGTTGAACCAATTTGTCAGTTCAGATCAGGCACTGAATTATCCGTAAGTGGGAATAAGGCCCAGGTGTCTTATCTAATCACTGCAAATAATATTAGTATTTTCTCAGTTTCTCTCATGAATACTTCATGTTTGCCTGACACTACAGAGAAATAGAGGAAACATTTTGGTTTGTTTTAGCAATATTGATGGCTTCTTCTGCTTTTATTGTTTTTCACATTGTAACAATCTTAAATAAAAAAATTGCAGGTTGTAACCCTTGGCTGATCAAACTGTGCTTTAATATCCTAAACATAACATTACACTAAACAAAATTGTATAACTGTGGCCTGAAACAGATGGGTCAAAAGAAGCAGCTTTTGAGCTTTTTGGGAGCATGGTGTGCTGATGACATGGGCCCCTGGACCAGCCAGAAGCTGCTCTGAGGCCACCTAAGGTGGCCGAAAGCCACCCACAAAAGGAGAAGAGAAAATCTGCTCCTTGCCAATAGCCCATTTGGGACTTCAGTGGCCACCACACTCTCTGGTTGATTGTGGGACAACTGCAGGTGGAGTGGCCAGAGGCCTCTCCTTCATAACCTCTGCTTTGCTCTTCAATCATATTATGTACATAATTCATGTTCTTAAAGTAACAGGGTATGTTTCAAAGCATAGTATCTGTAATGCTTTGTTTTGTTTTCGCTGTTGCTGCAATCACACTGCCAGATACTAGCGATACAGTGGCAAATTCAGCATGACTATGAGAAAATAAGCAGTAACACCCAGGATAGCTACATTCATCCCATGAACCACCCCTTTTTTAAACTAAGATTGGAATGAATATTCAAAAAATGGTCAAAAATATGTTTTTGAGTGTCAAAAAACTCTGATCAGAAGATCCTGGACGGAGCAGAAAATTCGCAATTCAAGATTTATTCCAAGCAACATGTGTTTGCTTTGCACAGAAAACACAGCATTTTCTGCATGGAAAATCTTTCAATGTAGAAATATTAATTCCTGGGCAGAAAATATTATTTTACCTGCAAAATAAAAGCTTTAATTCAGGATCTGTTCTGTGTAAAATTCAGACACAGTTGATTTGCATAGAAAAGAGCATTTTCTGTACAGAAAACAGCATTTGCTGTTAATATTAATATTTTAATAAGGAATTAATATTTCGGCATTGAATTATTTTCTTCACAGAAAATGTTTACTGCTTGGAAAGGGTGCGAAACAGCAATTTGTGAACTCTGCGCAGAAGAAGCCCTGAGTTGCAAATAGCCTATGAAAACTGTGCAGCTTCTGAAGACTTTCTTGAAGCAGAAAGAAAACTGCTGAAAACTGCTACCTTTGAGAAGAAACTTCCTTAAGAATTACACCTCTAATTTAAACTCTTCCTGCAAAGAAGTTTACAGTATTTCTTATGTGGCTATTCTTGGTTGGAAACCCAGTTAAGGTGTGAATATCCCTCAAAGGAAGCAGCCCGTGTTTTATTTCTTGCCCAGTAAGGTCATACAGCTAACTGAAACCTAAACGGCTATTTTGGACTGTTTGGTATCAGTAAAGCATTTTTGTTATTCCTGCATGTAACTCTTGTACATAGCCCTGGCTGTCAGTCTGTCATTGGCTCTGCTGTGCTATACTCCCACAATTCAGTTTTGCATGTTGAGGCAATTTATAGTATGCTTTTTAATCAAAATGACTTTCAGAAGAGAGGATTCTCAAAGCAAACATATCACTAGTGAGCCCTGGGTCACAAAGCCAGCTGCTTGCAGCACCGAGGGAAACTTTGATACTGCACTCCAAGGTCAAAGTGCCATGGGCCTTGGCTAAATTTAACAGAGGCACCAACCGCTTTCAAAATCAAACTTTACTGGTCTTAGGAGCCTTCCCTAACTGCATATAAGACTGTGCTCTTAGCCTGTCTCTAGCATTCTACTTGATTAGGTAAAGGTTGTCAGAACAGAAAAAAACACATTCCAGGTGGACAGACTCAGTCAAGGAAAATAGGGCCCTGATTTTGCAGAACTATTGAGGATAGGGTGACTTGGAGGTCTTTCAATCATGGTGCCACCATAAGTCAAATCGGGCTTGATGCCAACTAACAACTAATGGCTGAAAAGCTCTCCTTATTTAAAAAAAGAAAGAAAGTGGGGCATGGGGCCAGACTAGAATCACTTTCCTTGAGTTCTATCTAGAGATGAATGGGGAGGGAGGGGGAGGAAGGGAATATTAAATTAACATTCACTTATTTGAGTTCCCATGTGTAGAGTGGTTTTTTTTCAACCCATGCATATCTTTAGCACCTCAGAAAAAATTGGGCCTGAGTAAGAGTAACTTGTACAAAGAACGTGCGAAAGCCATGGCATTCTACATCAACTTGACAGGAATTCTGACCTTTCTGATTGTCATGGTGGTAACAAGGCTTGAATGAGACTTCAGTATCTACACCCAGGCACTGAGATACCAGTATGAAATGAGGAAGCTGGACCAGACAGCTCCAGGGAATGAGATTTATTTACAAGTGCTGAGCAGATGCTATATACAGAGATAGCAATGTACAAAACAGATAGTTTCTCTCAAATTCACAATAGCTCTCCCCAACTCCACACCTTTACACACCAACTGCTCTGTAAACCACACATTGTAACCCACAAGACACAGCCTTATATGTCCTTGGCTGATGTAACTATCCCGGCACATGGCATAAGCCATTACCTCACTGTACTGAGTCACATATTTACACAGGTGCAGTACTAAACCCACATCTTATAAATAAAGCATCATCATCATCATCTTGGTGTCTGGCCTCAAGGACATTTATCTACATGTCCTGGTCTTGTCATAAACACCATACACACATGATGACTTTGCAGCTCTATAAAAGTTAATTTTCACTGCCAATATGGCTGTCACTAACCCTGTATTCACAATTTCTATCCTATATATGAATTCAGAATTCATCCATAAACTGGCTGTTTGTTTGTTTTATATAAAAAAAAATGGTTTACCTATCTCCTTGCCTGGGCTGGAGAAGTTCAGCAGACCTAGGGGCTACTTATGGCCCTGTCTCCACTGGCCAAATAAATTGTCTCTGCCCACCTCCATCCTCTTGGTGGGGAGACCACATGATGCACGGTCCAAATGCCAGTTCTGATGTAGACAAACTGGACAACATATGGTCCATTCAGCACCAGAACCAGAGTATACATCCTTTACAACACATTTTAAAAACTTAATGTTTGGGAGCACTCCATTCTGATACCATGTGGCTGTTTAAAATGCATGCCACTGAGCTGCTGTCAGTTGCCACTACTGCCATTCATTCACTCTGAGGACACAACCAGGGCACCCAGTCATGTGATAGGTGGCCACCCAGAGTCTGAAAGGAATGACTTTACAATAGGGGAAGCTAGGGGTACCTCTGGGGCCAGGATAGTCCAGGCTGCCTTGAGCCTGTGCAGACAGCACCATTGTCTCCCAAGGGCTTGCCATGGGCCATAAACTATAAAAAATGTGACTACTGTAACATATTGTCAAAACCCAAAATGATTAGAAGTTCATTCTCAGTTTGAGGAGAGGGGAAAAAGTACCCCAATACCTCTAGATATTTTTCTTCCTCATCCTAGGAATAAATTTCTGATTCCTGGTTTTGAAAATACAGTTGGCCCTTCTTATCCACAATATCTTTATCCATGATTTCAAGCTTCCCAAGTGGTCTCTTATTCTCCATGTTGGAGTTTCTCAACTGTCAGGAAACTCTTTTTTTCCCTTCCCAACTAGGAAATGAATAATAAGATGTTTTTCCCATCTCTGCCATGAACACATTAAAAGCCATGTGTCATACTGTGCTGCAAAATCATTGGTCCTGAAGCCCTTCAGAAGCAGAAAATCATTTTTCTTTCTGCATACGTAATTCCTTTGGGAAGGGAGCCTGCGAGAGGCCCAGAAAGTTTTTAAAAATGCATGCATGTACTGCATGTAAGCTATGGGCTACATTTTGAATTTTCCTCTCCCAAACTAATGGCCAAACTGTATGCAATGTTTAATGTGTTGTTGCAGTTAACATGTAGACTTTCATAAAACAGCTGGGGTGGGGCTGCTAAAACTGGGATTATAGCAGATGTGGAATGAAAATGTAATCCTCCTCTCCTTTGCTAAGATTCTGAGAAATCCTTTCTTCTGAAGTTGGTGTTTGTGTAGGAAGAAAATTCCACTTTGAAGACAATGCGAATACAATGCAATACCAGTTTCAAGAGATGAATTTTTCTCAGAACTGCAGCAAGCGAAGAAGAGGTTTAATTCCTCTATAGGTCTTCTGTGATTCACTGACTGAGATAAACTGTAGGTCAGAACCCTAGGTGATCCTTTATCATACTTCCAGAGTGTATTAATTCACCAGCACAGTTTTGCATGGCACCCCACCCCCCTTTTCATAAAAGGCAGTTTTCAGACACTCTGTCATGCCCCCATGACAATGTAGGTCTATGACAGTGACTGCTATTTTTCTTTCTCAGAAAGGCATCTGAACTCTTGACTGAGGGCTTTCAAACAGCCATGCATGCCCCATGCTCACTGAGTAGCCAGGGAAGCAGCACTGCAGATATAAAGTAGTTATGGTATGACTCAATGCTAATGTAATCTGGCATTTATAGCTTGGTGGGGCACCAGAGCTCTCTTAACAGGAAGGGCTAAATATCTCATAAAACTACAAATCTCAGAATTCCATGCTTTCAGTCATGGCAATTAAAGTGATGCCAAGCTACTTTATTTTTGCAGTGCGGTAGCAGCCAGGGGCACCAAGTGCCCGTTCACAGTACAGAAGTATAGTGCTATTGTTCCACTTTAACTGCCATGGTTCTATCCTATGGAATCTTGGGATCTGCAGTTTAGGGAGGGGCATTTAAAACTGTCAGCGAGGAAGCTCCTCTAGTTCCTCCCCAAATAACCAGTTCCCAGGATTCCACAGACAGAACCACGGCAGTTAAAATGAAACAATAGCACTATAATGTTGTAGTGTGAATGAACCTTGGTTGACCTTGTCCTTCCAGGCTACTTAATGGGCATGAATGTTCAGAAGCTGCCCCTGGGAAGGACGGTGCTCAAGGAGGAGATGAATTTCTCCCTTTGCAACATTTCAAGGCTATATACCAGCACATGATTCTGCTGTTCCAGGGTGTGGTGGTGTGTGCCTTCAAGTTGTTTCCAACTTACCTCGGCCCTAAGATAAACCTATCATGGGATTTTCTTGGCAAGATGCGTTCTAAATATCATACTGTCTGTACTGGGGGAAAACTGCCTGTACAAGCCTACAAATGTGACTGGGAAAGCATCTCAAAACATCTTTCAGAGTCCTGGAAGCATTAATGGCTATATTGGGTCAACATATTTTGGATCCTCTAAATTCAGGAGGGAGCAGAGAGATCCTGAGATGTAAACATGCCCATGAGGGTCTCATTCAGTACATTAGCAGAATTCTTAATATCTGTGCTCACTTTTATCTCCAGTATCCTGTCGTGGGTCCCATAACTATTCAAAATTAAAAAGCAGAGGGCTACCATATGAGGCAGTGTAAAGGACTCTATGTAGATGCACAACAGCCCTTTTCACATGTGCACAAATATATGGTGGTTGTGGCAGAGCCAGTGGGCACAATCCTTTGTCCTCTTCACATGTTCATGATGTGTATGGTGGAACAATTGAAAAGGGTTGGAATGTTTTCTCAGTCATTCCTTAAAATATACCATAATAAGTTAGTTCTGTAGGAGAAAAAAATGTTTCTCTGATTTGAATACTGCATAATTTTTCTTCTGACAGCTGGTACACAGTGATTCACCAAACATATGCAATGATGAGAGAAACACATCCAGTCCTTGGAATGTAAAATACTAAAAAAGTTCACTCCTACAATTTTATACTCCATAAAAACCATTTATAAAAATGAGCTACATTTAAATTATGTTGCCTTATTTTAAGGAGGCTTATATGGTGTGTGTTTTTTTAAAGGTAACACAAATACCTCTCAAGGCCTCACTTTTGTTGCTAGTCCTACCTAAAGTAAACCCATTCAATCAGTGAGATTTACCTGTGTGTTGATTTACCATTCAACAATTTCTTGAATGGGGACAATGCAGTTTGACACCACTTTAACTGCTATGGCATCATCCTACAGAATCCTGGGCTTTGGAGTTTTGTGCGGCACCAGCACTCTTTGGTAAAGAATGCTAAAGACCTTGTATACCTGCCAATCCAAGGATCCCACAGGATGGAGCTTTTACAGCACTTAAAAGTGGTATCAAATTGCATTATTTCTATAGTGTAGATTCACCCTAATTTGTTTTGCTTAATGGAGAAGGCCTGCATAAACTAAGTAACAAGGAGCTATGACAGGGGTGGCAGTGGTGGTGGTGGTGTAAGATTTTAAAATAACTGATGGCAAATGTATGGATCCAAGTCACAAACACCAAACTAGCCCGTGCATTCTGCATTTTCGGTTGTATCTTCCATTTTACAAAAAGAAAGAGACAACACCATAGATGAATATGAATACAAACTAGGTCCACAATTTCAGCTGCAAGCATCAATCTTTACCACTTCTAGTTTCTTTTTAATTAATCCTTTTCCCAAACTGGACACATTGAACTACATACAAATGTGAAAGTTTATCCAGTTGAACTGACTCTACACCTGACAGGCAGTAGAAATGGTTTCCTTCAAAATAAACTGTTACAAATCCTTGCAACACTACACAAGACAACTCTGACATCTACAGCATGTGAGTGGTGCGTCTAGATGTCCTGTATGAAACTCTTAGTTAGAGGAGATAAACTATTGGTTTGCTGAATAATTAAACAGAATTTCATTCTTAATTACCAAAGACCTATAGACTAGTGTAAGTCACATCCTATTTAGTGTCAGCATGTCTCTGACAAACAGCAGAAAGAAGGCAAAAAATAGAAAGGAACTGTTAGCAAACTCCTTTTAATGATTAGCTATATATCCAGAAGACAGTCAGTGTGGTATAGTGATTTGAGCTCTGAACGTCTGCTCTGGAGATCAGGATTTTGAATCCCTGCTGAGCCATAGAAACCCACTGGGTTTCTACCCACTGAGTCACATTCTCTCAGCCTCGAAAGAAAGCAAAGGCAACCTTTTCCTGAACAAATTTTGCCAAGATAACCCACTGATAAGGTCACCTTGGGGTCACCATAAGTAAGAAATGACCTGAAGGTACACAACAACAATATATCCAGAAACCAACAATTTGGTTGTTCCTTTGCATTCTCAAACAAAAATCCTAATATTACAAGTTTTGAAATGAAATGAATGAATGTTGAAATGTAGACCAATAACAGACACTATTTGCCCACGACTATTTAGTGGATATCTGATTTATTGGGATCCATCTTGTCAAAATCAGTTTGAACTGCCCCTATTGCTTTCTCTCCTTCTTTCTCACCTTTTAAATTTTTGCCAGATAATTAACTATTTTAATTTGATTTTCAAAACACATAACAGTGTTTTTGATAGGTAGATGAAATAAACTCTACAGACTAAAATTACTTATACTTACAATTGTTAAAATAGAACCAATAACTTTTCCAAGAAGTAAAATGCTATATGAGGATGGTGGGTATGTATTTCTATGCAGAGTAGCAGCAGGAGTTTTATGAATAGCTTGTTTATTGTGGCATAAATAAGTAAATCGTTTTGCAATGATCCAAACATTCATTATTTCTTCTGTTTGTTAAAGAAAAAGCTGGAATACCTGAACAGCAATGTAACCCCAGAAAGCCCTGAATGAACACATGAAGAATAAAGACATATATTCCATTCTTCGTGAATAACTGCACCAGTGTGTCAGAGGTACAATAACAGATGTGACAAAATGGGGGCACCTGCCTCCCCAAATAAGAATTCTGATACTCTCAATGAAATTTACTTTCAGTCCTCAAATTTCCTGCATTGCAGTAACTTAAAACTTCAGTTGGACATTTTAAGCACAGTAACATCCAAAATCTACAAAATAGTGTTCCTTTTACATATACTGTACATAATACATAATGTTGGCCTGAGACTCTATTTTTGTCATATCTTTCTTTCTTCTGTATTTTAACACCTTTGCCTGATGAAGAAGCCAGTGTAGCTTCAAAAGCTTGCACTGTGTTTTGTGCATTTTGGTTGGTCCAATAAAGGTATCTCTGTTCTGTGGATTTTGGATGTTATTACTCAACAGTGGCCAACACGAGTACCCCTGGATATGTTATTTAGAAAAACAGTTTGAGCATCTAAAGAAAGGGCCCAGATGACATTATCAACAGAATGTGAACACAGCAAACAGAAGAGGTCTAGGGATGAATCAATTTCAGTGTAACTTTTCCTGCAGTGCTAGAAATTTAGGGACTAAAGGAAATTGCAAGGGGACTGCAGAATTCTTATTGCGGAAAAGTCCTCATTGGGCTGCTGCTTCCATAGCTACACCCCTATATGTAGAGTATGTTTAAGTTGAATGTTACAGGTGAAAATTGCAAGGGGAGTGCCTATATTAAGATCAACAATCTGTATACACATGTACCCTGACTGCATCTGTGTTGAATGTAGGATGTGCCTTCCTATATCTTTCATATGAACAAATATAAAAGGATATCCTATTGGCCTATTGTATGAAAGTGTAGAGAATAAATTGATTTAATCAGCTCCCCCTAAACTTCTGAAGCTGCGATTCACAGAATGAAAATCAGATACTACACGAACAATGACAACATTGATATACTTAAAAGATAAGCATGCCACTAAGTGTCTAGCAGAATTTGAAAGGATCTCTCTGTGTAATATTCAGAATCAGGCAGGATTTCTATTTACAATATACTTAAAAGTGGCCTAGTTCCTTAGAGACTAGCTTGTTTATTGTGGCATAAACTTTCATATGCTGCTGCCTTGAAAAACTCATGCTACAATAAATCATTTAAACTGGGGAGTCAGAGGGCCATAAACAGGAGGAAACATACTGCTTGTGCAATTCACAAATTCACATATAGTCATGTGCAGAATTAGGTCAGGTCAGGGAGGGAAACAGAACAGTTCAGTAAGAGAAAGAATACCTCTAAACATAACTGGATCTTCCTCACACACATTTCCTGGCATGGGAGCAACTACTGCCAAGTTATGAAGAAACCTGTTGTTATTTGTTGTCAAGTCTGGTTCAATTTATGGTGATCCTATGAATGAGAGTCCTCCAAGACACCCTGTCATCAACAGCAATGCTCAGGTCTTGCAAAATCTGGGCTGTGGCTTCCTTAATTGGATCTATTCTCCTATAATGTACAATACCCTCTTCACCAAACATTATCACCTTTTTTAGTAAGTTACATTGTTTCACAATATGGCCAAAGCATGACAGCCTTAGTTTGATCATTTTGGCTAAGAGAATGCAGGCTTGATCTGCACATGGATCAATTTATTGAGTTCATTTCCTTCCTATCAGCTTTCTTCATTGCCCAGCATTCACAACCATACATAGAAATCTGTTATTGCATGTCAAAGTGGATCACTAGATCCCAACTACAGAGCTGCTTTATGTGTGGTGAGAGGAGAACCATCAATGATTGCTGCTTCCTCTCCAGCATGTCAACTAGAGAGAGGAAGACCAAACTGTTGTAGCAGAATTGAGGGTGCAGAGTATCTCTGGAAGCCTGTGTTAGGATGAAACAACCGGCAGCCTTGGAGCTTGCCAGGAATCCAGCTGTACATGAAAGCAAACTGGCATTTGGTTTATCTCTGAAGAGGCACTTTATTTCTTAGAGTTGCTGATTAGAAAGGAACACACGAACAATAGCTATATCACATCCACCACCGACACAAACCCACACTGCACAGTAGAAATCTGGACTTTATATACATTTTTGCCATGCGGCCACTTTGCCCAGCCTCTTGCTGTCATCATTTCCTGTGCCACCTGAATTATTGTCCTCCTTCCAGAATGACACTGGATATTTACATTAGCACTCCGTGCTCTCTGGCACACAATGACCTTGTACTTCCAACTGCTGACATGAGCTCCAGCTGCAACCAGTTCTCTGGTTAACAAGCAGTACATGACCATTTGCCACATTGTCACATCTGGACATCTTCCTTTAGGCTTTATTTCCCAACACTAACCGCCCTATGGAGGTCTGAAAATCGTCATATGAGGAACATCTTAGGGAGCGAGGTATGTTTAATCTGGGGAAGAGGAGGTTAAGGAATGACATATAGCCATGACATATAGCCATGTTTAAATATTTGAAAACAGAGCAATCTTGCTTTCTGCTGTGACTAAGACATGGAGCAATGGGTTCAAACTACAGGAAAATAAATTCCACCTAAACATTAGGAAGTACTTCCAGATGGTAAGAACAGTTTGACAGCGGAATACACTGCCTCGGAGTGTCGTGGAATCTCCTTGGAGGTTTTTAAACAGAGGCTGGATGGCCATCCGTCAGAAGTGCTTTGATTGTGTATTCCTACATGGCAGGGGGATGGACTGGATGGCCTTGTGATCTCTTCCAACTCTGATTCTATAATTCCATCTTTCTATATCTCCCCACTAGGCAAGATCTGGAAGCAGTGCTGGCCAGTGGCTCCCATGTCAGTGGAACAGTGGATCTCCTCTGGCTTTTAGTATGAACTTTAAATCAGCTGTCTAAGGCGCTGAACCTATTCTGGAGATAGAGACTGACACCTCATTTTTAAAGTTTTGGATCAAACCAAAAATGAATGTACCACCACACTGACATGGAAACCACCAGCTGCCATTGCTTAGAAGAATGGGAACCATCTTTAACTACATCTTTGGAAAGCATGAAATGATTGACATTACCACAGCACTTTGACCATTATAGCTATTCTTCAGTTATTTATGTATAATGACAAAATAATGTTTCATCAACTTTCCAGGCAAAGAAATTAGGTTCATTTACTAATTCCAACAACCCTCTGAGAAAAAAAGCACAATTCTGCATCAGCTGTAACAGTGTTTACATATAAATATAGGCCCACAAATCTTCAGCCATGTATGATGTGTGATAACTAAAAGCATTTGGTGTTATAAGTAGTTTTCATTTTTTTATTTCAGATTAAAAACAATGTACCCATGGGATTTAGGAATTTATACATCAGTTTAGTTGGATTAACCATCTCTTTTAACCAGAAATGCAGCATTTTAAGGATAAAGACAGCCAGTCAGCTGTTGCAAAGGATGAATCCATTTTTCATCTACATTTGTTGTTCAAACCTTGATCCTTGTATGACAGGATAAAGGATGAAGCAGATATTTTGTGGTCCGCAAATGTAAAGGAAAACACAAATGTATCTGAAGGAGTACTTTGCCCTCTATATGTCTGCCACAGGACTAAGATCCCTCCTTTGTCTCCCACCTGTAAACACAATATACTATGTGAGCAAGTGAGAAAGGGCCTTCTCTGCTGTAGCACCCCAGTTGTGGAGTAACTTCTCCTTGGAGATCCAAATGGTGCCAACAGTGATTCATTACCATGTCGAGTTAAAACAAGGAGGGTTTTTGTTTTTGTTTTTTACATTAATTTAAACTTTTTGGAGTCTAACTGATTCCTTCCCAAATGTACATGGACATGGTTTTGAAACTGATTTAATCTTTGAAGCTGTTTTAACATGTTAATTTGTTTCATATGTTGGAGGCAATTAGCTTACACTTTGTAAACTATTTAGTGAGTGCTAAAGTGCACTGATAAGGGGTATAGAAATGTACTTGCTATTGCTATAGTCCCAGGTTCTGCCAACAGTTCAAAAGTATGTAAAAGTGCAAGTAGATAAATAGATACCACTTCAGTGGAAGGTAACAGTGTTCTGTGCAGTCATGCTGGCCACATGATCAGAGTCATCTTTGACAACGCTGGTGCTGGCTTAGTAACAGAGATGAGCACTGCCCCGCAACATCTTCGAGGACCTCCAGAGGACCACTGAGATGTCTCAGGGGGTGTTCCCACTTAATATTTGAAACGATTTAAAATACAACGTTTTTAATAAAACCGATTCAAAATAACCCTGGTGTTATCTCGCGTTCCGAAACACGTTATTCTTCGTTCCCATCTGGTTATTTAAATCGAAGTTTTTACCTGCAAGAGTTCCTACTTGGCATGAAATCGGTGTTTAAATAAAGCGATTCTTCTCTTCCATACCTTATTTGGAGCTGTCAATCAATAGTACGTCAGAATGACGTAACGTTAACCCGGATTATTTGGAAGCTATTTAACTTTCGTCAGCGTTTCCATTTCATTGACCGTTTGTGAAATGATGTATTTTTGGCGTGTTTTTTTTAAATGAACCAATCAAGGCGCTTAAACGATCAAACGTCATAAGCGCTGTCAGCCTTATATATACATTTTCCCTC
>NC_056525.1:106728177-106728603 GCF_019175285.1 Sceloporus undulatus | reverse complement strand
CGAATTTAGTAGGAAACCCAAGCTCTTTCCAGAGGAACTATGGGATAGGTTTTCCAGGGCAGCATCCCCTCTTCATGTCTCCCAAGACAGCCAGGGAGAATCCCTTCAGAGAGCCCACAGATCAATGGGGGAGGCTTCTGGCAAAGCGAATTTAGTAGGAAACCCAAGCTCTTTCCAGAGGAACTATGGGATAGGTTTTCCAGGGCAGCATCCCCTCTTCATGTTTCCCAAGACAGCCAGGGAGAATCCCTTCACAGAGCCCACAGATCAATGGGGGAGGCTTTTGGCAAAGCAGGGAGGGAGCACTCTTCCCAAAGATTCTCTTTCCAGGGTTGGAGGAGAAGGCAGATTCCGTTTGAGAAAGAGAGGGAGAAAGGCTCTATCCCCCCCCCCCCATTGATCAGAGCCCTTCCCTGCCTGGGCGAG
>NC_056525.1:106647152-106728077 GCF_019175285.1 Sceloporus undulatus | reverse complement strand
CTTCCCTTCCTGCCTCTCCTCCGTTAGAAATGGGCTCTCCCCACACAGAGGGGAGGTTGCAATCCACCGGAGGAAGCCTTGTAGTCCTTTGGCAGATGCAGGCGCTTGAGCAGCCGGGACTTCAGGCGCTTAAAGCGCTGAAGAGATTAAGCGCCTGTAAACCATTAAAATAAAAAATAAAAATAATCCTTATCTCTTGTTGAAAGACCACAGCGGACAAAGGGGCGAGGGAAGCAAAAATGGCGGCGGTCACGAAGGATGGGGACAGAAAGGGCAACTCCCCCAAGGACAGCCCCCACCGCAGTCCGCTCCTCCCATCCATCCAACCCGATTCAAAGGCTGTCGTTCCTATTTAAATACTCCGGTTCCTAACTCGAATCAATGGAAAAACGTAGGTCGGACCCTAGTGTTTTTTTAACGCGCGTTAAAAGACGAAAACTCGATTCACATTTTTATCCCGCTCTACAATTCGATTTGTAGTGGGGACGATTGTGGGTTGCTCTAGAACCGTTCTAGGTTCCTAATATGAACGCCACTCCTTGGATTCGATTCAGAACGCGGGGTTTCCCCTAGTGGGAACATCCCCTCAGAAGATGATGTCATCATTGTGTGGCTGATAATAGGGACATAGCCATCTACTCCATTGCTTCCACCTGGATGTCAACTAGTCACTATAAAATCATTCTGGAGGTCCCTACCAGAAAGAAGGTGAGTTTTGAGTGGGTGGTGGGGCAGTTATTGTGAGAAGAAGGTACTAATCTCCTCCTTCTGTGATGATAAAAAAGACATAGATCAGCAGGTCTTATTATGAAATCTATGGCCCAGTACAAATGGGCCCCAAAGGATGCCCTCATCACGTGCGAGGGGCACCCTGCCCACATGCCCCTCACCCCTCACAAGTGATAAGGGCATCCTCGCTGCATGGTGCCAAATAGACAGCGCATGTAGCAATTACATCACTGCTGTGCGGTCTCCAGATGGAGCCGCGCAGCAGCGACATACTCACGCCGCCACCAGCTGTTTGCGGTGGTGCAAAAAGGAGCCACTTTTTAGCTGTCTTTTTTTTGTGTAGCTGTGCCACACAATTTGGTTGCCGTGGTGCAGCTATGCAGCAAAAAGAGGCAGCTCCCGGCTGCCTCTTCCTGGCGCTCTGTACCACGTCTATGATATATCAGTAGCTGGTTAAAGAAAATAAATCAGGAGTAAATGGACAGTTCTCTTAGTGAAGGGAAAGTAAACATCCATTTGGTTAATGGCATCAAACTACATTTACATTTGGCCCTCCGTATCATGGATTCTTTATTTCAAAATATTCCAGAAATATATAAATTCCAAAAAGTAAACCTTCATTTTGCTATTTTATATAAGGGGTGCCATTTTTCTATGCAACTGTATACAATGGAATTTGAACATCCATGGATTTTGCTATCCACATGAGGTCCTGTAAACAAACACCAGTGGATAGCAAGATCCCACTGTATAGTGGTAAGATGAACAGAAGTTTCAAAAGAATCTCTCCAGACTTGTGAGGAGACATTGCAGTTATGGTGTAGTCAAGTGTAGAGTGATGCACATTGGGGCTAAAATTTCTCATTACTTTGCTCACATCAATCATAGCACTGGTAGACAGTATGAAGTGTATATTAAACTAAAAATCCTGGAAGCTTAAAAACTTTAATTAATAGTTACATTCCAGGTACACATATCTTCCAAGCTCATTTTCTTGCTACAAGTGGATAACAAGGGGAGGGGGATTGGGGGGACAGAATTAATATACAATCGCCCTTCCTAACTTGTGGATCTAGGCTCTGTTATTTCTGTTATTTCCAATGGGGCACATGCCCCATTCAAGCTTATGAGGCTTGGATATGCTCAAGTCTCAATTTTCACAGAGTGATCCGGAACAGATCCCCTGCAAAAACGGAGGGCCAACTGTAGATGGGCTAACTTTCCCCACAAAGGATTGAATGTGCCTGTAAACTCTGTATTTAAGAGACTAACATGCTCTTAAGCTTTTAAGAGCTGTGGTTACATTGCTTCTTCCTGTTAATTGCACGCAGTCACACACGTTTCTCTGAAATCTTGGGATGTGAATTTTTTTATCTTTTGCTCTACCTCTATATTTTTAATTTTTTTTTAAAAAAAATTGATGTATGCCTTTAATAAGTTTCTGACTTATGGAGACCGTAAGGCGACCCTATCATGGGGTTTTCTTGGCAAAATTTGTTCAGAGGAGGTTTGCCATTGCCCTCCCCTGAGGCTGAGAGCATGTGACCTGCCCAAGGTCACACAGTGGGTTTCATGGCCGAGCTGGGAATTGAACCCTGGTCTCCAAAGTTATAGTCCAGCACTCAAAAGGTTTGGTCTATGTGAGAGATGAACCAATATTTTGTGGGTCTCTTGCAAGATAATGTCCTCTGTTGTTTTACAGGGGGAGGTTATAAACCGAGGATGGGAAATCATGTGACCCCAAATATATTGTTGGTTTACAACTCCCAGTATTCTTAATCTAGCTACAGCTGCTGTGAGCTGGAGTCCAACAACATCTGGAGAGTAATATGATTCCTACTCCTGTTACAGACAGTAAAAGTATCACATTCAATACCAGCTGAAGAAGGAGGACTTGTGAATCTATGACTCTTCACATGTTGCTGGAATACAATCCCCATTAGCTCTAATCAACATGGCCAATAGTCAGGAATTATGGGAGCTGCAGCCCAACTTCTGGAGGGCCATAGGTTTCCCACCCTTATTGTAATAAAGGAGCCTACACCCTGAGTTTGGGCAGCCAGGCTACACACACACACACACATACAAAACAACATTCTTCAGCCTGTTGAGTCCCTACAAAAATGGTCAGATATAGTCTTTTAACATATGAGTACTAAGTTGTAGCCAGCATGGTGTAGTGTTCTGAGTGATGGAGTATGACTTTGCAGATCTGGGTTCGATTCCCTGCTCAGCCATGGAAAAACACTGAGTGATGTTGGGCGAGTCACATACTTTCAGTGCCAGAAAACGTGTGATAGAGTTAACTTAAGGTCAACATAAGTTGGAAATGACTTGAAGGCAAACAACAACAACAACAATGATGGGTCATCAAATTCTACAAATATATTCGTGGAGGCTTCTGTATGTTTCATGGTGAGCCGGCAGGATTGGAGAAGCTAAGGCTACCCCCACCTCCCTAACTAGACACACTATGATGATATTCTGTGAGGGTCTTAGCACTTTATAATCACTGTGTGCCTGACATTGAGGAGTTCCAGATGCTTCTCCAATCCTGGCTTCTGCTGGGAAACACAGATTGCTGTGTAAGGTTGGTTTGGGGCTTTACAGAAAGTCAGGAGGGGGGCTTTTGCTTCTGCACAGAAGCGGAAGGGGATATCTAGAACCACCATGCCCCAAAGAGCACATCTAACATGTAAGGGACATATATGTGATAGTATCTCTAACTGAATTCCCACCAATAAAATTATACAATTAATCTGTGTTGTGATCAGTTGAGAACTATGGACACTGACTATGTACCTCCCATTTGTTTACTCCACATAGTCACTCCTAGATATCAGCAGTCCCTATGCAGCCATAACACCAATCTCATGCCACTGTTGGCAAATCACATATAAGCTATAGACCAGCAAGAAAAAAAAGCCTTAGAAATGAACTATAACACAGAAAAAAATTGCTGGTTATTATAATCTATGGTTCTCATTTTGCATAAATTATGGTGACTAAAATGCTGAACCTTGCACAGTCTGGGGAAATAGTAAGTCCAACTGAAATCTGAAATAACATAGAAATAGTATACTGTACAGCATAAAATGATTAATATAACAGTGGATGGCACATGCTTGTATTTCACTCATAACATATCTATCCATTTACAAATAAAATGTACACACTCTCTATTGAAAACCACTGTTGTGAAGTATGCAGAAAACGAGAAGCTATCTGTGTATTTGCCCTATGATCCCGTTTTCTGATATATGTCATGATAATTCTGAATGTTAGGCATCATAGTTTAGTTTACATGCACTCACTAATATGGTTAATACTATCTAGGAATTCCCTCACTCAGTAAGAGTTTGAACAGCCAATTTGATATACAGTCACCCCTTTGAACTCGCAGGGGATCCATTCCAGACCCCCCCCCCCTGCCAGTTCAAAATATCACACATATTCAAGTCCATAGGCTTGAATGGGGTGCGTGCTGCGGGCTTGTGCAAGGGCACACGTCCCATTAAGTTTAATAGTGGTTGCCCCCTTCGTGGATTTCCAGGTCCACGCATTTCAAATCCGTGGATTGGGGCGACTGTTGTTTTTCAACCACAGTTACAAGCAAGCCTTACATTTGCAGCAAGATTAATGATTAATGTTTATTTTGGTCCTCTCACCTCTGACTTTGAAAACAGTTTGACACAGTTTTGCTGAATACGGATTACAAACAAACCTAAGCACTATTTGCCACTGTGGTGGTACATTTGCAATTCTTTCTCATCCTATGGCTTCCAATGTATTGAAAAATATCTCCCATAGTTGCGTCCCACTAACTCTGCTTGCTGAAGCTGATGAAGGAGGAGATACCAAATATCACAAGGATATCAGGTTATAAAGATTGCTTGAACCAGATTAATACTAGCAAATGAATATGTGGAATAATTCTCTTGATAAAAATAAAGGGAGAAGGAGAAAATGCCACCGCCCAGAGAAAGGCTGTGATTTGCAACGACATGTATAAATAATAGGTTTCAGACCTTATGTCACCACTAGGGATGTAATTTGACTCTTTCATCCTCACAAGTGAGGATAAATAATTTTACACAATTTCTGCTCCTTCGGTGTAAGAAAATGAATATTTCTGAGCAGATCTTGCCTGGTATGTGCACCTCCTGAAATGTTTCAGAAAATTATTCTGTGCACAAGTACAGAATTTTTAATGCAGAGTATGGGGTTTCACTCATTAACCATTGTTTTCAGGTAGATACATGTACAGTCACCCTCCCCAACACGCGGATCTGGGATCCGCAGTCTTGAATTCTCATGGAGGGCGACCTCTGTTGTTTCCATGGGCACGCACCACATTCAAGCCTATGGGGCTTGGATATGCTCAAGCCTCTGTTTTTGTGAGGGAAGGGTGTCCAGAACAGATCCCTGGGAAAATGAGAGCCCAACGTATTTTTCTTCTGCAAGATTGCTGTTTTCTACACAGAAAAAAAAAATCTTGCCCCCCCCCCAAAAATGGCTAAATTTTGTGCTGATTTCTCCTTTTGTTAGATTTTTCTTGTTCAAAATTGCAGGTATTTTACACAAAAGCCATGATCATTGTGCAAAGAACCCACATGTGTTTCTGGAAAGAATAATTGGATGGAAACATTAGGATGTACAAATACTGAGCAAAAGCTGCACACACTACTCAGTATTTTGCTTTCCCAGACAGGTTTCCCACCTACTGAGGAGCACAATTTTCACCTAGGAAATGAATAACTATAATAATTCCATTCCCAGTCTGTACCACAGAACTGTATGCATGTTTTAACTTTGGTATAGGGTATCAAGCACAAAAACTAATAGTTCAATAAATTTTAGAGAAGGCATGAAAAGGAAAGTCTAATTCTAACCCCTAAATGTGGACCAAACATCCCACAACCTGATGAAAAAAGTGTTCATGCCAATAGTGAGTAAATCATGTGGAATCAGGGGTGGAGCAGAAAGTGACAGGGTCTAAGGACAGTGTCTAACAACTGTGCTGCTGCTTTGGGAGAAAGACATGAAAATGGATGGATCTCGCAAGAGTATGAGGTCTCCAAACTACTCTCCTTTGAATACCATGTTACCTTAAAAACAGTAACAAATAGAGTTTTATTTAATCTAGTCCACAAAAGCCCTGGCCCTAATAAATATACCATAATAAAAGCTTTAACCTACGGTAGTCCATGAAAGCCCTAGCCCTAATAACTGTGTTCAAAGCTGGATATAGATATGGCCTTTCACAAACTGAAGGGACTCTAATTCAGTGGAGACTCCTCAGTTCCTCTGGAGAAACAGTGGGTTCTCCTTGATTGTGTTTTTCCAGAAGACATCACAAGCCTTCAAAGCAATTTGACAAAGAGTACAGAAAGAAGGAAGAATGAGGGTAAACAATTATTCTTCTCCACCACAAGCTTTCTCAAGAAGACAATCCCATGAACAGGATTCTATCTATACAAAGTCCAGATCCAGTGCAGTGCATTTAAGGTGTCACAACCCCCTATTGCTTCTGTTGCAGCTGAGTAACATAGATATCCCTCCAGCAATCGCCCTTGAAATGCTGCATATTAGCTGCAGGGAGAAATCTGGAGCAATGACAAAATATCATTTTCAATAAATTATATGAAACTGGCAACATGCATTATTACAAAAGAAGGGGGGAAACCTCACCTGTTTCTAACCCTTCTGAAAATTAAGAGCAAAAACAAGGAGTATAAAAATCAGTGAGGCAAAAAGGAAATATTCAATGGGTTAACAATTCTGAGCCCAGAAAACATATCCCATCCTCTCTAACAATAGGAAAGAACACAGGGAAACTTGGCAAAATCCTCCTTTATGTCTTTGTGTTGAAATTCTGCTTCAAAAATAATTCCAAATATATGAATACAGGCTTCTGAATACAAAGGCCACATGTGGGCAGGCCAGCTGAATGGATCTTTCCCCATAAATGGATAAGGAGGAACAGACTACTGATTTTCAGAGGAAATGCACCCACTCTTTATGATCTTTATGTTATTCAATGATTTTTGAAAGCTATGCCATTGATATTAACCTAATATTCTGAATGCATTCAAACCACCAATTTCTCCCACTAGTGTATGTCCACCTCCAAAATAACTTTGGAAAGTAAAAGGCCTATCCAGGTCATCATTCTATCACCACAGGGTCCAGCCACGTGCCTCTGGGAAGCACACAAGCAGACTATCAGTACAACTGCACCCTGCTACTAATGTTCCCAATCAATTACAGCACAGAGATATGTTGTCTCCGATGCTAAGGATAATGTTTAGCCACCAGGTCTAGTGATGCCCTTATCATCTAAAATTTGTCTTATGTTCCTAACCCCATCTAGGTTAGTTGTCAAACATCCTGAGCCTATTCAGCCACATCCTAGACATCATGGTTCCTCAAGGTTGGACTATTCCTTCACAATTTTTGTCTATCTGGTCCCCAATATGATGCTGGTATAGAAGGTGTCAGCTTTGCTCTGTGGAGGGAGTGGGCAATCTACCAGCAGCATGACACTGCTACTGAAGCAATGGCACTGCCTGCCTATTTGATATGGGGGCCAAGCTAAAGACTTTGAAGTCTTGTTCTTTCTCTTCTCAGCTTCAAATCTATAAATAACTTGGGTCCCTGTTACCTTATAAATCCATACAGTCTTTGCGATCTTCTGTAGAAACCCCTGGTAGTGTCACATGTTTCTGAGGTCTGCTCTGTGGTCATTCTAAGCAGGGAATTTAGTGTGATGGCATCATGCCCTCCAACTCTCCCAATTTGCCAGGGACAGTCCTGCTCTCTACTGAGTCTGGTATCTCAGCTGCTTTCTAAACGCCCCAGTTTTTCTTGCCTCCTCCCACATTCCCTCTTTGTCTTCAGCTTACTTCCTTTGATGCACATTCACTTTAAAGTACAAAAGTAGGTTTCAGCCATGGGGAGAGGATGGGGGTATTCTGGCCTTCTTAAGCAAAAGCAAACTGCTTCCACATCTCTCAGCTTGTGAGTTCTCCCTCATTCATAACTTTTGCCATTTTGATCACACTCTGATGCTACTTGGCCACACATGTCCTAGTTATCAGTTGTGGAATGCTGGACAGTATGTGACACCCATTATGTGCAAACTTTTCCCCACAAAATCTTCTCAGTTTGGGACTTATTTCATGGCAAAATTGGCATGTGGTTGTTATAGCACAGTGGTTCCTAAACTTTGGTCCTCTGGGTCTTTTGGACTTCAGCTCCCAGAAGCCCCATTAAGGAATTATGGGAGCCGAAGTCTAAACATCTGGAAGACTAAAGTTTGGAAACCACTGTTACAGTATTATTTTCTGTGCAGAAAATGCAGAAATCCTGCAGAAAATGCAGAAATACTAACATTACTTGTTGCTTCATTCAAGAAGAAAATTATCAAGGAAATACATCCCTATTTTCTTGTACAGTTCCCTCTACCATGCATTTTACAGATGATGTAGCTACTAAATATTGATTTTATGTACAGCTTTATATTGTGTGTTTTGTTATTATTGTACACTAACTATTTACTTGTAAATGGTTTATAATTATCTGTGAATAAATAGGACAGACAGGATAGAATAGGACAGGTCTAGAAGTCATGAGACACCAGAAAATGGCATGTAGTGAAACCACAGATTTATAGAATACCTTTCCAGACTGGCAATCTTCCCAGTAGTGTTTTATTAATACAGTCTTTAACCACATGTTCATTACCTCAAAAGGAATAACATGATCATAATGGCTTCTTAAATAGTGTTGACAGAATTTGCCATAATAGTAGGAAGATCCATAGTCTGAAGGCAAATGATTCAGAAATCTTGGTTAAGACAGCCAGGTTGGAAGATGTCCACTCCTAGAATGGGGGACAGTTTGGTAACTTTATATACACTGCCTTGATTTTGCCTCAAAAGAACATAGAGACAACAAATACAAGATAGAAGAATAAAGAGAGCCCAAAGGGTTGAAACAAAACCCTACTTTAACCCAGCATACTAGTTCCCACAGTGTCTCCAAAATCACCACAAGGAGGACATGAGATAATGATAGGTGAGTATGTGCCTTCCATGTGCCTGTTAACATATGCCTTCAAGTTGCCTGTTGATAAAATCCTATGAATTTCATAGGGTTTTCTTAGACAAGAAATACTCAAGAGGTGGTTTTACCAATTCCTTCCTATGAAAGAGAGTCTACCATATCTGATATTCGTCAGCAGTCTTCCATCCAAGTACTAACTACAGCTGACCCTGCTTAGCTTCCAAGATCGGATGAAATCTGGTGCCTTTAGATATTTAGTCCACAGGGTAATAATAATCTCCCACTTTTGTTCTCCACTGAATGGTACTGACAAGTATCTTCTAGCTGTTGGTAACCTTGTTCTACACTAATTTGCATGATCTCTTTTAAAGTTCTCAGCTGGTGGACATCACTGCACTTTGAGGTGGTGCATTTCCTAGTGTAACCATGTACTGTGTGGTGAAATAATCAGCTGCAAATTATTTCAACCAGAAACAAAAAGATTAGGTTGATGTGTACTTTCTAGCTGTCAAAAATGAGACCTCCTGGGAGTGAAAGAGACACAGAGGAAAAGGTTGTAGAGAGCTCTCAACAGAAACCTTCCATTTCTGTCATACTGTTCATATTAAAGGAGCACACACACCTAGGGAATCAAGTGACAGTGTACTTCTTTTCAGTCTTAAATAGATTTCAGGGTATAATAGAACCACCAAAATATCTTGACTTAACTATGACCTCAGGATATTAAATACTTCAATCAGAAAAGGAAAGAAAATTCTCAGTTGCTTAATCTCTGAACTGGCTTTTAACTGGTTCCAACTCAAGGGACACATTTTCGTCCAGAGATAGCATTGTGAGGTTTGAACCTCACATACAAGAAACTGACTTCTCACTCACATCTTGTCACCATCTTTAAAACTGACTGAGAGTACCTTCTTGATGATGCTACCCACCTACAGAAGTATAAGCAAGGGAGCAGCTTAGAGAGACATGCTTAGTAGCTACTCAGAGAATGAATACCTGTGTCCTTCTGTTTTTATTTTCAACTTATGCAATTGCTAATGGTGAATTTTAGACCAAGGCAAGAGTCATGTTAAATTAAATTTCATGCAGTCTATCTCTTTCTCCCTCTCTCATGCAAATACAGACTCAGACAAATTGCCCAGTTTCAGACAGTAATCCAATTGTGGCTGGTAGCTTCCGTGACAGTGGAGGTGATGAATTTTCTCTTAAGTTTTAAAGCTATTATCTAAGGTTCTAAATGCCATCTTTAAAATAGGTTCAGTACAGCCTAAAACCTGGAGTAGATTCATCACTCCTCTGAAATGGGAGCCACCAACTGATGTACAGTAGTCTAACATACAATTTAGATCAGGACAGGGGCATTTCTGGGAGTACTGACCAGACCAGGTCAAGAAAACCCCATGATAGGGTCATCTTAAGGTTGCTGTAAGTTGGAAACTACTGGAAGGCACACAACAACAACAAACCGTGTTCAGGCTGGACATGGTTAGTTCCAGCCGATTGGGGATTATTTGGTAGACAAGATGATATAACTGCTCACAATTGGGTATGTCATGATGTCACACTGAAGTGTGTGAATAAGAGAGAGCCAGGGCAGTCTACATGATTTTAAATGGATTTGTTCAAAGGAGGTTTGCCATTGCTCTAAGGCTGAGAGCATGTGATACGGAGCAAGGACTTCAAGCCACCCAGTTCCCATGAGCGCCAGGCCTTGCAACCTCAATCCTTGACTCTACTGCACTGAGATGTAAGTTTTGAAGAGGATTTCGACTCACCTTGATCTGAATATAATTAAAATTCCACATGAATGGGCACTTGGATTGTTTTACTCGCATTTAAGGAAAGTGATCCACCCAAGTTAGTGACTGAGATGGAGAACATAAGAATTAAGTTCATGAGGCTGGCGTACACTCCGGTTTGAGTGTTGTTATTCAAGTCAAATGCCTAAAGAGGGCTTTTAAAAATGCATTCACACTTTGTCCATCATAATGATATGAATTTGGCCAACAGTTATTTGAAAATGTGTGTGTTTTTGGAGGGATTAGGACTCCCAGAATCCGCAGTCAGCATAATCATAATACCCTTGTTTGATGTGGATTGTGGGCACTGATGTCCAATAAGAAAGGTAATTTTTATAATTTGTAGCATTCACCAACAGCATTAGAGAAGTATTTTAGTTGGAAGACTTACACCTATTTGCCTGCTATGTGGATAAGGGCAAACAAAGAGCATGTGGGACAGAGATGGGTGGGTTTGTGAGAAAAGAGAGGAATTCTTAACTGCTCCTTACACACACACCCAAATAAAAACTAATGTGCTTTTAGCTTGTAAATATGTAATACTCAGCTGGTACTGAAAGTGAATGCAATGAGAAAATAGATGCCAAATTAGGTAATCCTAGCTCCTTTGAGCAGCTGATCATATTAACGATGGAAGTGGAAGTCCGACCAAAAATGAACTAATTGTATTCATAATATGCTTCACACTGCACACAGCAATCTGTTTTAATGCATCCTAAGAATAAATAATGTAAATTCCTCCTGGGAAGCATAAATAAGGGAAGAAAATGTATTTTAATGGCTGTCTTTCAACAATATTGCCAAACAGAAGTGTGCCATTAATATTTAATGTGACCACAACTCTCCTTCAAAATTCATATGCGTTATACTTTAAGAAATAGCCTGCCAGCTAATATGGTTTGGATGCAACACTTTAGTCAAGTGACATGCCCAACTGCAAAGTAGGTCTTTCCCCACATGCCTTCCTTCTTTCCTATTGTCTGTTCTCTTTGGGCACAAGAAACCAGTATTGGGAAGAACAGCACTATGGCTGGGAAAGTGGAACATCGGTTTTTAAAAAACGTGTCAAAGGGTCAACTATGGAAAGAGCCAATATGGAATAAGGTAGGTAGTTCAATCATGTGGAGTGCGGTTAAAAAGTCACAGCTTTCACTTGAAATAGCAAAGCTTCTCAGTTTTCTTAATTCACTAACTCCTTTTGAAATTTTGCTTCTCTTTCTGAGCACCTGCAATAAATCCCCCAGAATAATCCCAAACTGGCATTAAAATTGCCTCATTCTAAGACCCAGCTGAGAGAAACATGACCAGCTCTTCCTAAGACAATCCACACATCCAATGTCAATGGGACAGGGAGAGATCCATCGCAGGGGGCTTTTGCTATATCAGGGTCTCAATTGAGTATCCCACTCCTCGTGATCCTGTCCTTCCTGGTGTTTCACACACACACATACGTTACCTGCCTAAAGGAATAAGAGGAACATTTTATTTAGTTCAAAGAGAAAATTGAGTCAAATGAAGCGATACAAAGGAAACACACCAACCCTACTTACTATTGGGTCAGCAAAGCTTCATTAGAAACATGAATAGATGCAACTGAATAGATGAATAGATCCAACTGAGATGCACAAAATTGTTCATAGTAATGAATATGATCCCTAACTAACCTCCCTCTCTCTCACATACACACCTTGCCAACCAGTCCTTGGCTTGCTAAGGTCTTGTACAGACCTAAATGTATCAGAAACAGATACATTTAATATGCAAAATCTTTGTTTTCTGCTGACATTGGGGTTGTGCACATCGGTCATTAAGGCTGGCCTGTGGGCAGAGCATGCCGTCCCCATGACACATGCCCTGATTCCTCCCCCAGGGTGCCGTGACACCACACAGTGTCACGGTGCTCCTCTGGCGCTACATCCACATGACACAATGCCAAAGGAGCACCTTAAAGCCGCGGCTATCACACCCTTTCCAAGACACAAAAAGGAGCCGGAGAGGAGAGATCGGGCCATTACATGTGGTTGCCATGGCCCCAATCCTGTGCATCTGGAGGCAGCTGCAGGCCACCCCTTAGGAGCGGTCTGCACAGCCTCGCTGCTAACAGGGATGTCCATTACCTCTCGCTGGATTAATTCCAGGTTATGTTTCTAATGAAGTAAGAAAGCCCTGACTTTCTAAGACCTAAGCAGGGATGTTAATGACTGGAACTCTTAGATATTTCTCATCCATGGGGTCACCATAACTCAGAGCTGACTTGATGACAAATAAGAGTTACAGTCTAAACTCAACTTTTTAAAAAAAGGAATGGGGTTTTCTATGGTGATCCTAGAATCAATTCATCTTCTTCTGACTGTACATCTAAATGTAATCCTAAACAACATTTCTCAGAAGTAAGTTGCTCAAAATTCAGTGGGGTTTGCCCCCAACTAATTGTGTACAGGATCTTTTCCTGAAGCTGGCAAGTTTCAGCAGGAAACATTTTATGGTCCAATCACACCTCTTTCTTTGAGCCATGATACAATTCAAACAAAATTTAATTTGCTAAATGAAAAAGCTCACTATAATGTGAGGGGATACTTCCCCCCCCCCCCCTTCCCAGGTATAATAAACATTTTAAAAATGTGATATGTTCAAAATATTTGTAGCCTAGTATTCTTGTGTCAAACAGTGTATTTTAATGTGGGACAAAAATATTTGTTGTTGTTGTGCCTTCAAGTTGATACTAGTTCATGGTGGACCCCAAGGCAAACCTATCATGGGGTTTTCTTGGCAAGAGTAGTCCAGAGGAGGTTTGCCATTGCCTTCCCCTGAGGCTGAGAGCATATGACTTGACCAAGGTCACCCAATGGGTTTCATGACTGAGCTGGGAATTGAACCCTGGTCTAGAGCCAGTGTGGTGGGGCAATCTGAGCAACTGACTAGGACTCTGGAGACCAGTGTGTTCGATTCCCTGTGTGAGCATGAAACCCCACTGGGTGATCTTGGGCAAGTAACACTTTCTCAACCACATAACAGCAACAACTCCAGAGTCATAGTCCAACACTCAAACCACTATGCCAGGTTGGTTCTTGGTAGAAAACTATACCCTTCTTCAGTTATTTTATGATGGTGGCATAAGTTGGTTCCATGTTTTTAACATCACACTGAGCCTCAATAGCATCACCAGTTCATAGCAAAAGAGATTCCCAGGTGACCCTCTATTGATGGAAAGATCTGGATGGTATTTTTGGCAAGGTTCCTAATTCCCACCCCCTCATAATTTCCATTGCCTTAATATTGACTGCCAAAGAGGGCGAAAACCCAGCAGAGTGATACAAAAATAATTCTATGTAGTGTCTTGCCTTCATAATGATGCATGTGTATGTGTGTGTTTTCCTGACTGTATACATAATCCAGCCCTAATGGTCACTGTCCCCTTTCTCTTCATCTGTTCAATATGGTCAGGGATTATTAAATGATGCTAATGCTTTTGTCAGATGACCTTACAACTTTGTACGCTGAGCATTTTAAGGGCAGATGCTTCTTTCTTTCCTCTCAGAAACCAACCAACCAAACTGCAGGATCACACAGCCAACTAAAAATATGTGAGCATAATATATGCATGCTATCTCTTTCTTTTTCCAAACAAAATCACGGGAGACCCGCGTGAAAGAAAGAGATTGATAGGCTTTGCCTTCCACATCCTCTGATCTGTTTACTCCATCTTTCTCAATCAGCAGACATCCGAAAGAACGCCTGCTCCATTTTAAAACAGCCGTCTACTGTTGGAAATGCCTGCGCTTGTCATTTTTGCTGGCCGAAATATTAGCATGTGGCTCTTAGCAGCCTCCAGGCTCCTCCATCATGCTGCCCACCTGTCTATGACTAACACATGCATTTGGCATCGATAAATCAATAAACAACCCAGGATCAGGGTTTTCGTTGTAGTTTTAAAAGGAATGTGAAGCATCCCCATTCTCCGTACAGGCAAGACAGGAGTAGTATGAGGAGCCTTTGAACCAGCAGCCTTTCTACAACAGCTCTTCAAGTTATAATAAAAGAAGGGAAGCCCACGCCTCCTACTCTCCTCTCTTCCTCGTTTTTAAAGGCTCCAACCTGTGATTTAACCAATAAATCCAAAATCTGGACTAAAAGGAAAGGGAGCAACACTGGTTTCATACTAGGAAAGCTGAGCAAGTCACTAAAAATGGTGGACATAAATATTGTGAGAAATAAGGAAAGGAGGAAGGAGGAGAGGGAGATCTTAAGGCAGGCATTTCAGGGCCCTTGGGAATGATTTTTAGGTTGGGAGGGCTCAACATTGGCATTAATTTTCTCTTCTTGCCGGCAAATGCCTTTTCACATCCAATATCATCAAAGCATCCTTAAATATGAAGGCACTTACAAGCACCATGTCTGCTGCTCATAGAAGCCCCCCTCCATGTGTTCAAGGCAGCTTACTTCTAAGAAATCTGCAGAGACTACATGGCAAACAGCCCTTAGGATGCCTTGGAGAGAGAGGGCCAGCAGTTCTTCATACCTCTCACTAGTCACATTTTCTCACTTTCTCTCCTGCTCTTTCTCACAGCTCAATCCAAGGCATATCCTCCTGGCTAGTAATACACAAAAAGGCTCCACAGAATTGAGCCAGGGCAATGAAAATGGCATCAAACTGGATTATTTCTGCAATGTGGATGTCAATTTTGCTCTTAAAGAGGGCTTGACACCCACATCGCCCTGAGTTCAGGGGCCCATGGACCAGGGATCCCCAAAACCGAGTTCTCCTTGCCCCAAATGAAGTGCTCCACCATCTTTCCCCGTCTTCCCTTGGCATCTCCCCTGCCCTCTCTCAGTGGCCATCATGACAACAAGCTGAAGAACTTGCCCTGGGTGAAAAGTTTCTCTCTTCATGGGCTGCAAAAGGGACAGTTCCATTTAAGTAATATTTTAATTAGTTATTTAGTTATTAGTTATTTAGTTAGAATCACAGACTCACAGAGTCGGAAGAGACCTCAAGGGCCATCCAGTCCAACCCCCGGCCAGGCAGGAAGTAAGTTAGTTATTAGCTATATAGTTATTTAATTCTTAGTTACAGTGTTATTAGTTATTTAGTTTAGTTATATAGTTGTTAGTTATATAGTTATATAGTTATGTAGTTAGCAGTTAGTTAGTTATATAGTTATGTAGTTGTTTAGTTTAGTTATATAGTTGTTAGTAGTTAGTTAGCTAGTTAGTTAGTTAGTTATGTAGTTAGTAGTTATTTAGTTATATAGTTATACAATTATTTAGTGGTTATTTGGTTTAGTTATATAGATGTTAGTTGTCAGTTATTTAGTTATATACTTAGTTATGTAATTTATGGTTATTTAGTGATATAGTTATACAATTGTTTAGTAGTTATTTAGTTATTTAGTTTTGTTATTTAGTTATATACTTATTAGTTATATTGTTATTTAGTTACAGTTATTCATCTAGATGGTTGTGTAGTTTGGTTATTAGTTGTTTAGCAATATAATTATACAGTGATTAGTTATTGAGTTATTTAGTTATATTCTTGTTAGTTATTTAATTGTTTGTTATTTAGTTACATAGTTGTTAGTTATATTGTTATTTAGTTATTAGTTATTTAGTTATTAGTTATATAATTATATGGCTGTTAGTTATTAGTTATTTAGTTATACAGTTGTTAGTTATACGGTTCTTTCGTTATTAGTTACTTAGTTACATAGTTGTTAGTTATGTCGTTCTTTAGTTGTTAGTTACATAGTTACATAGTTGTTAGTTCTACAGTTCTTTAGTTATTAGTTAGTTACATAGTTGTTACTGATGCCGTTCTTTAGTTCTTAGTTAGTTCCTTAGTTGTTAGTGATGCCGTTCTTTAGTTCCTTCGTTGTTAGTGATGCCGTTCCGCATGCTTGTCCCCGGGGTCTTGGGTCTCTTACCAGGAGGGCGGGGAGGGCGGCGGCGGCGGCGTAGAGCAGGGCGGGCGGCAGGGCGCTGTCCTCCTCGGGCCCCGGGTAGGGCTTGCGGTAGGCGCTCTCGAAGCAGAAGAAGCCCTGCAAGTGGACGCTGAAGGTGTCCGTGTACTCGAAGTAGTACGCCAGCATCACCGTCCCGGCCATGATCACCAGCTGGAAGTACAGCATGCTGCTGCTCAGCCCCAGCGGCAGCCACAGGCAGCAGAGCCACAGCCACAGCAGGCAGCGGGACAGTCCATGGGAAACAGCAGCAGCAGCAGCAGCAAGGGAGCAGCAGCCCTCCTCCTCCTCCTCCTCCTGCTTCCCTGCTGCCTTCAGAGCCCCCCGAAGCAGGGCTGCCCCCCCAACCCTGGCTCTAGTCAGCATCGCGGCCCAAAGGGGGGGGGCGCCGCCCCATCCGGCCCACCCTCAGCCCTCCCTCCCTCCCTTCATCCCTCCATCCATCCCTTGCAGAGGAGGGAAAGCAGGGATGGTGCTGATGCTGAGGGTGGTGCTGGTGGTGCTCCCTCCAGGAGGAGGAGGAGAGATGCCCCGGGAAGCCCCCTGTTGCTCCCAGCAGAAGAAGAGTTGCTGCCCAGGCTCTTCCTCCTCCTCTTCCTCCTCCTCTTCCTCGCCTGCCTTGTGCCTTCCTTGGAGGCAGCAGCAACGCAAGAGCCGTTTCCAAGGCGGCTGCCTGCCTGTCTGAGCTGCAAAGAGGAGAAGGAGAAGGAGAAGGAGGCGGGTCGCTGGGTGGGTGGGAAAAGCTGCCTCTCTCTCTTTCTCATTCCCAGCCCTCCCTGCAAGGATTTATTTGGGGCTACTATCTGGAAACCAAAGGCTCAGAGGAAGCATCCATACACCCTCCAAGGGCTACTCTCTCTCTCTCTCCCTCTCTATTTCTCTCTGGCTGCATCCACACTGCAGAAGTAACCCGCTTCTATCCCACTTTAACTGCCATGGCTCCATGCCATGGGATTCTGGGGATTGCAGGATGATGATTGTGATGATCATGACCGTGGGCATTCAAGTCATTTCCAACTTTGTTTTGTTTTAAATAGGGGAATAAGGGAGTTATGTAAATTTGAATTATGTATGTATTTTGTATGTTTTATTTATGTTTATGTCCCACTGTAATAATAATTTTAATTTGCATTTCCTGCTTATATTCCCCTAATAATAATCCCGAAAAACCCACAAAAAACTAATAATAATTTTTATTTGTCTTTCCCGCTTCTCCAAAGATTGACGCGGGATTACATCCTATTAAAAAATACAGTACAATGCAAATATAAACAATAAAACACTAACACTGAGTTAAACATTCCTATTGGTTCCTTAAATATATATGAGTGACTGTAGTCCTATGAGTGTCATTGGGAGCGGAGCATTAATGATGGTCTTATATAGAATCTGGTGGATCTGCCCACTGGAAGAGATCCGTCTCAAGTGCCTTCTTGAAGGCCTCTATGGTGGTAATAAGGCGGATCTCTTCCTGGTAGACTATTCCAGAATGTGGAGGCTGCGGCTGTGAATGCTCTGTGGGAAATCGATATTAATCCTGTGTTATAATGTTCCAATAGATTCTTCCCAGATGTTCTGAGAGTGTGGGCAGATTATGTAGGGAGAGGCGTTCCCGCAAGTAACTCGGGCCCAAGCCATGTAGAGCTTTAAAGGTAATCACCAACACCAATAATAATCACAATCTCCATAATCTCATTATGGAGATTATCATTTCCATAATCTCAAATTATAATCTCAAATTATTTTTTGGATTACATTATAATCTCAAATTACTTTTTGGACTACAAATCCCATAATCCTCTTGCCACTATGACGCTTCCCCCACCCAGGCTCCAGTGTTAATGCTACTCTCTAGAAAGCCTCAGAGAAGGGAAAGGGTGCCATTTCCCTTCTCTGAGGCTGAGAGAGTGTGACTTTCCAGGATTTGAGTTTCCATGGCCAAGTGGAGATTCAAAGCCTGGTCGCCCAGAGTTGTAGTCTAGCACTCTGATCACTAGACTGCTTTCACTCTCTCTCTCACTCTAGATGCATCTACACTGTAGAATTAATGCAGTTTGACACTACTTTAAGCGCTATGGCGCCATCCTATGGGATCCTGGGATTGGCAGGTTTATAAGGTCTTTAGTGTTCTTTGCCAAAGAGTGCTGGTGCCTCACAAAACTACAAATCCCAAGATTCTGTAGGATGGTGCCTTGGCAGTTCAAGTGGTGTCAAACTGCATTATTTGTACAGTGTAGATGCACCCTCTCTCTCTTTCTTATATCCACTATAATATTTGTTTTGTTATATTCACCGTAATATTTATTTTAAATATTATAATGATGGTTATATGTGTGACTATTTGTAATCTGAAAGCTGTGTGCTTTTCCCTAGAGTTCTCTTATTGCATATTATTGTATATAGTTTTGTTGTGTGTTGAGCATGCTGGTCTTTGACCACAACACACTTTGCTGTTGTATTGTACCACATAAATGCCCTATCCAGTTACATGCATGTGAATTCATTGCACTTAACAAAGGACACATGAGATGCAAGTTTCCTATGCAGACACTTCTGGGAGTGTAACTCAGTGCAATACTGACTGCTCTGAAAGTCTAATCCTAAAGGGACATTTATAATGGCCTTTTTGTGTAGCTGTTATTTCTTTGCAATATTTGGGATTGTTATTAATACTAAAAATGGAGGAGGTGGCATATTTGTAGGCTTTGTTTTGATCATTTTTTCTCTAGCTTTATTCTCATATGCAAGAGCACCATTCACACTGAACACACATTTCCAGCTCAAAGACCTGTTACATTCAGTTCCTTGCTCAGTTCAGAACAAAACTCATTCCATGAGATGAAAGGAACCTGGGGCTTTGTTTTTAAGACTTAGCACCCCTTTGGCATTCAGAGAAAGAAACAAAGGGTCAGACATTCACCAGAGTAAAAGAAGAAGCGCTGGCTGCATCCGCACTGCAGAAATAATGCAGTGTGACATTATTGTAAATATCAGGATTCCATATCTTTTTTATGGTAGTTAAAGTGGTGCAGGTATAGTCCAAAATAGTTCACATTTCTGCAGTGCAGGTATAGTCCAAAATAGTTCACATATCTGTGCTTTTGCTCAGCTGAGACTAGTATTCCTATTACAAATGTGCCTGGAGATGTCAAAGATAGCTACAATGGCATATGTCTTAGCTCCCTCTGGTTTAAACCTGTTCCCAGACTATGTGATGCTGAAAACTGACAACTTTTCTTAGTGTTCCAGGGTCTGGCACAAAAGTTTTGTCCAGGTGTTTCTTTTTCCCTTGGAAACTCTCCAGGGACTAGCTGCCAATGACATGTATCCAAGGATCACCAATTCCATCTGGCTTAGACCTTGGTCACACACTCTCAGCCTCAGATGAAGGCAAAGACATCCCACCCACCTCGAATACATCTTGCCAAGAAAACCCCATTATAGGTTCTCCTCAAAGTTGCTGTAAGTCAGAAATAACTTGAAGGCTCACAACAATAACAGCACCAATATGTTGTACTGGGGGCAGTTTCTGAAAACTGTTTAAACTTCAGCTGGTTGAGGAAGCAACAGATGGTCGACTGGCAAGACTGGTTTCACAAAACAGGTGACTATGTGTTACTGCAGCTTCACCAGCTCCCAGCAGGCATGTTACAAGTACTATTTATGAACTATAAAGTACTACACAGTGTAGGACCAGGCTATCGGAAAGAATATAATCTCCCATACAAGTGTGTCCTAGTTTTACTTATTTGTTTATTTATATTAAAATATTTCTTTCCTGTCCTATATATGAGGATCTCAGAGCAAGCATGGTGTAGTGGTTTGAACATTGGACTATGACTCCAGAGACCAGGGTTAGAATTCTGGCTCAACCATGTAAACGCACTGAGTGACATTTCACACTTTCTCAGCCTCAGAGGATCGCAATGGCAAACCCCAACTGAAGAAACGTGCCAAGAAAACCCCATGATAGCGTTGCCATAAATCAGAAACGACTTGAAGGCACACAACAACAACCAACAACAATCTCAGGATCTCAAGATGGCATACAACGACATCAGTTTAGGACAATGTAAAATGATAACGGTGATTTTAAAAGATTCAAAGTATGTTGAATCTTTTATCACTTAAAACAAGACCATTTAAGATAATTAAAACAAATTAAAATCATACAAACGCTAACACATGTGCAAAATGAATAATCTCAATTAGGCCCCAAAGGCTTTCATGTTTTGACAGATAAACGTGATAAATGATTTGTGTTGGGAGGGTGCTAGCATTGGCACCAATTGACTCTCAGAGGGTAGGGTATTCTACAACTGGCATGGCATAGCAGAGAAGGCCCTCTCTCATGTTCTCCCATAGTGTATTGTGGTGTGACCCATAGGAGGGCTCCTCCAACAGACCTTGGTTCTAAGGCTGGCATATATAGGGAGATATGCTCCCTCATATACTAAGGTCCCAAGCCATTTAGAGATGTAAATGTTATCACCAGCACCTTGGATTCAGTCAGAGCCAATGTAATTCCTTCAAAACAAGTGTAATATGATTTCTCTACAGCATTCCAGCCACCAGTCTAGCTGCTGCACTTTGTACTAGCTGCAGCTTCTGAAATTTATTCAAGGGCAACTCTGATCTTCAGAAGAGGTCACACTTCCTGTTCTGCTGACATCTGACATGTGTTAAATCATGAGAATTCAAGAAAGAACCTTTTCGGTGGTGTCTGGAAAACTGCATTCACTGCCATCTAGCCTCCTTTCTGGTAACCTTCTATGGGAGGCAAATGGGTTTTTGTTCAGACAGGTCTTTGGCCTTGTTATCAGACCGTTGCAGCCATTGTAAATGTTCAGGTTGGTTAAGTAGTTATTATTTTTATCATTTTCTCCCCAATTTAATTGATGTTTTGCATATCTTGTTTTTAACGCTTTTATTTTGGTTTTGTCTTTTAATTTCCCATTTTTAGCCATATTTACAACCATTTGGCAGAAAGGCAAGGTACAAATTAAATCAACATATAACTAAGGGGCGAGGCAGACTGGCCAAAAGAAGTAACTTTTTAATCTGTTTCAGGCCATCAATGAGCATTTACTTAGTCCACATCAGAAGGTGGCTACAGGATTTGGTTTTTTGTGGGTTTTTCAGGCTATGTGGCCATGTTCTAGAAGATTTTCTTCCTGCTGTTTCGCCAGCATCTGTGGCTGGCATCCTTCACAATCGACTTCACAATCAGAGTATTTGTCTATCTAACCTAATATTTGCTAAGGTGAGTAGCACAGAGCCTCAAGAATAGAAGATATTCACTATCTTTTTAAAATTATTTTTTTTATGTATCAAACATTTATAAACAAGAAAAAGATGAAATAATACCATCAGTTGCATATATTACATAAAAAACAGGGTTATATGCAACATGAAAGAAAATATACAGGGTGAGATATTCACTATCTGAGGGTTGTTTTCTTTCTTTCTTTTAAAAAAAATCATCTGAGGGATTTAGTTTATTCTTGGAGCCAAGGGATACAGAGAAGATGGAAGAACCAGCAGACCCAGAATCCATTTCTTTCTCCCACTGCCTGCCTTGCAGGAAAAAAATAAGCTGTAATGGATTGCTGTGAAATCTCCCTAGCTTTCTTCTATCAAAACTGAGGAAAACAAGCTCTTTCATCAGCATTCTCAAAAGAACTTCCCAAACCTTAATAGGGAGGCTGTACTGATTTCCTATAGATGGGGTGAAGTGAAGCATTAAACCCCTTCCTTCATGACATTTTACTTTTGAAATTCTCTCTCCCCAACTGTTTTTGTCCTGAAAAGATGACAGGAAATATCTTAGAAGAAACCAGAGAGAAAAAGAGGAAGGTACTGCTTTCACCTTGCCCCTCGCTCCCCCATGTTGCATCTTGCACACGCCACACCTTCACAGAAAGCACCACCAAGCTAGTTTGGTGCAGGGTCGTTCACCATATGAATAGTTTTCCTACTAATTTGATTGTTTGGTTTTTGCTGTTATGAGCTGAGTTGATGTTCAAAGGGAAAAAAACATTTGTGTGCCATACATACACTTAAATGCTTGTATTATAATGGATTTAATTCACTATTAGATTGTATCTCCCATTTGGAAACAGAGTACTGTATACACAGCAGCTGGCTTGCATTCTTAGTACTGAAACTTTGACAATGCAGCAGCTCTGTGCTTCTCCACATCAAGTGGAGCCTACCACCACAGATTTGGACTCTAAAGGACATACCTAAATATATTCAGGTCACCTAGGTGAATGTTCAAATGTGTTTAAGCACAGTCCAGAAGAACCAGATGTTGACAAGCAGCTGTTGTGCACCTTGCATAAGCAAGACAGCATGCTGAAGAAGCGATAAAAGTTTACATGGGCAGGGAATGCAAGTCGACAGGTACTGCCAATGTCTCCACGCATATAACCGTCCTCAGTTCACTTACATACTCTTGCAGAAAAAAAGTTGTTTGTTCACAACATAATGTTAGCGTTCTTGAAGATTCATGGGAATAGCTGATTCACTTCAGAAATGTTTAGGTTGATTTTGGAATTATTGAAAAAAATCCCAGTCATTTTATCAAGGAACCAAATATATGATCAAGGATGTCAGACCAGACTTCCTGAAATTCCAGCGGGGAAGAAGCAGAGACAAAGAGTTTGGAAGCATAACACAGCCAATGGTCATGCTCACTGGAGAGTTCTGTGGGTTGTGGGTTGTTGTTGTTGTGTGCCTTCAAGTCATTTCCAATTTAACAATGATCTTAAGGCAAATCTATTATGAGACTTTATTGGCAAATTTCTTCAGAGGGGGTTTACCATTGCCATTCTTTGCAGCTGATGAAGTGTGATACACCTAGGATCACCCAGTGGGTTTCAATGGCCAAGCCTGGATTCAAACTCTGGCCTCCAGAGTCATAGTCCAACACCCAAACCACTACACCATGCTGACATTCTCTATGTGAATTGCAGTCCAGGAAAAGTAACATCTCGGAGCTCTGATTTGCACCTGCCATATATCCATGTATATTACATTTTTCTGCAGTTGTACTCAAAATAGACACACACATACACACACACACACACACACACACACACACACCCCAATGGGCTATGACTCTGAAGACCAGGATCCGATTCCCAGCTCAGCCATGAAACCCACTGGGTGACCTTGGGCAAATTACATGCTCTCAGTCTCAGGGGAAGGCAATGGCAAACCTCCTCTGAACAAATATTGCCAGGAAAACTCTATACGTAAGTTGGAAACAACTTGAAGGCACACAACCCAGACATGGTTCTCACACACCAAATATAACTCATGGTAACATGGAGAGAATAGTTACTTCCTTCAAGGATGGACAAAGGGGTGGTCCTCCAGGGCTTTTTTGTGGTCCTCAGCCTCCCAGTTACAGGGGTGTTGGCTCACTAAATGGTGGGAGTAAATATCACATTATTCAAGTACTGCCTTGTGCTGGTGACTGAGTAACAAAGTATGTGGGGAGATGTTTTGTTCCAGAAGCCAATCTGTAATAATCAGAATTTTAAAGTAACTAAAAGTAATGGTTTCACTTTCAGTTACTTTTGTGAAGACAACAAAGAGTTACCTTTTCAAAAATTCTAACTGTAATTATAGGTAGCTACCTTGGGGTGTTAAATTATAACTAATTGTTTATAACCCTTGAGGAAGCTTCAGCAGAAGACCTCAAGATGTGGGGCGATCTGGAGAGAAGTGCCTGAGGTAACTGTCCCAATGCACCAAGCAAATCTATATGTGCATGTTTAGCATATGTCTGTTGCTTCACCCACAAGCGCCACATGAATGTGGATTATTTATTTAGTCCAGCAAGCTGAGGGTAATTTTTTTAAAAAGACATCACTAACAACATATTAATATATGCAGCCCACAGAGCAGATAATGTATATGTAGGCAGACATTCTGCTATGGAGCAAAAGGTAGGGAATTCTGATCTGTGGAAATATAGTTCTGTGTAAGAGAATGACTCAAGACTTGTATAATTATTGTCCTCTGGATACCTCTTTTCTGTTTTGGCCCTTTTAATAACCTCACCATTAAATTAGAAAGAAAGCTCTATTTTCAGCTACAGCTGGGCAGCCCAATCATCCAGAATCAAAGATGTGAACTTATTTATTTTCCTTTTTAATGTCATTTAGCTGGCAGGCATTTTGGGCTGCTTCTGCAATGTCATTTGTGCAATTTCTAAAGTGGGACAAGAAGTGGCAGCTCTTAGGATCTCTGAAGCTGATCACCGGTTAATTGAGATGTGAAGTGACACTTGTTAAGGTCTAGTAAGGAAAACATTGGCTTACAAGCCTATATACCAGCAAAGTTAAAAAAAAAATGTCTCACCCCTTTTTCATGTTAAAATTTTAAGCAAATTGTTCCTCAGGGGGGTTTCATTTCACAATCACAAAAACTTTAAAACAAAGAATGAGTCGATCAAAATCAATGAGAAAGCAGACATTTTCAATTATCATTTGAATGGTCCTCATCTACTCAGGAAATGTCCCATTGGTTTCAATGGATCTGCTCTACACAGGACTGCTGTTGGATTTAGTCCTTTGCCACATGTTTACTCAGCTTCCATGTGCTATTACCATTTTTTCTGGGCAGTGAGCATCATTAAGTGAAACCAAAGCAGTTCTAAAATTGTGGAAGCACTTCCACATCTAATGGCAGCTAGTGGCTCCCATTTCAAAGGGACATGCATCCACCATGTATTTTAATCTGAAGTTTAACAGAGCTATCCAAGGTGCTGAAACTTTATAGTTTGGATTAAAGCCTTGGAATGGATTTAGAGCTCTGATGACCTGAGAGCCTCTAGCCACCATTCAGTGGCATCATTAGGACTGGTGTCACCCCAGTGCAGTAACTCATGCTGTCATCCCCAGCCACCCCCCTCTGCCAGCCAGGCTGTCTCTGCCATGGTGGGGATGGAGTCCTGCTCCCACCTGGCACTCTTTTTCAGGTCTGGCATTGCTACTGGGTGAGTGAGAGAGGGAGGCAACTCACCAGTAGATCTGTCAGACTCAGAAGATAACCCCTTCCCACCAACAGTTATTGACGGGGAGATATTGCTGCTGCCCTGCACCCCTTTCCAGATATGTGTCATGCCCTGCTTCCAGAACATGAACCTAGACTCTGGATCAGAGACTGAACCAGTGGACCTGCTGGGATCTGCTGTTGAACCAGCACAGGAGGAGGTTCCAAAGCCACATGTCTCAGAGACAGACCAGTGCAGTACCAGCTCTGGCAAAGAGTAGTGCCTATTCACATACAGAAAACAACTTATCCCTATCTACCTTTGCGGAGCAGAGACAACAAAGGGAGGACTTGAGGAGGTCTCAGAGGATTTATAGGAGACAGCAATTAATTCAGCAGCAGTTGCATTGAGCTGCTGCTCTATAAATTCCCAGGAGCTGTTAGAGATTATCTGACCTCCCTGGTTCTCTGTCATGCTCCTAAATTCTTTGCTTGGTCTGGACTGTTTGTTGATGTTTAATGTCATTTACCTGACTTAGAATCATGGAAGAGACCACAAGGGCCATCCAGTCCAACCTCCTGCCATGCAGGAACTCTCAATCAAAGCATACCCAACAGATGGCCATCCAGCCGCTGTTGAACTTGAACATTGCTGAACTCAGTTTGGGACTCAAGACTTGAATTTACTAAAGTAAAGTAAGTGCTGAACTGTAAGCTACTCTGTGACTAGTTTGCTCATTAGCTATCAGCTGTATAGCAATCAGCCTTTGGCTGGTTGCCCAGACTGTGTTTGGGACAGTCTGGCATGGCTGCTGGGTAAGCAGGAAAGGGAGGTGACTCACTTTCCTACTGAGATGCCAACCTGCCAGGCCTGTAAGGCAGCCCCTTCCCACCAGTGGCCACTGGTGGGGTTTTGCAGCTGCTGTTGCTGCCAAACACCCTTTTTCCTGCTTGGCCAGCAACCTTGCCAGATCCAGAAGGAGCTGCCAGGCATCAGCAATCAGCAGTCACAGCTAATGGGTGGCAGAAGCACCCTGGCTGGCATTGGGAGGCAGCCATGGAGTCTTGGGAGCGACAGCCACACTAAGTAGTCACCTCCCTCATAGGTGTGGTCTACATCCCTGCATTTTACGATGCCCCTGCCATCACTGTTATCACCTGCACTTCTATGCTCTAGTTGGGCAACATGAAACTGAATGTACAGGATACCACTTAGGTTAAGCTTTTCTGCCTTTTTATTTTTATTTTTATTTTTATTTTTATTTTTATTTTTTTTGCAACTTCTATTTTTGGTTTTCTCTTTATGACTTTAAGTGTTTGGGGTGGTTGGGAAGGTTACTTGTTTGCTTGTCACTTCAAGCTCTGCCTTCCTGTTTGCTAAAGGAGCTGAAGAAGTCTATATGCATCTGAGCACAGGATGAGAAACAGCAGATAAGAAAAAAACAGAAAAAGAGGCAAGGACATGCAAACAGTGAAGTAAATGGAAGTTGGTATATTGAGGTGCAATCTCAGCCTATCGGCTGCTTAGCACTTGATTAAATGACTAAAGTAATTAATGCTTTTAAAGCTTCCAGAGCTACTGAGATGAATAAGACACAAAGAGCAATGTAGTGTATGAGTGCTCAACAGGAAAACATATTTCTTTGGGCAGAACTGGTGAAACTAGGGAGTTTAGAGTGTCACTCCTTTAGAAAAAAAATAAAGAGAGGAATGTAAATATTTCCAATGGGATGACAAAGAGTCTATCACATCACTTTTGAAGTGTGAGAGTGAATACAAGCAGCAACTCTCACCATCAGTTAATAGAACTACAGCCCTTAAAGTGATGTCTAACTGCATTATTTCTTCAATGTAGATGCACCTTGAGCCTGAAAACGATAGTGGGTAGGGCAGGATTCATTTTTTGTTCCAGCTTATTTTTAGTAAGAATTTGGAAAATATGTCTGTGATTGATCTCCATCACCTGCCTGAGATGAATGAAACCCCTTGAGATCGACCTTTCATCTAAAGAACCCAGTTTATGACAGGATCAGTGTGTCAAGTATGAATGATCGCACAATCACTGTCATAGAAGACAGGATAAGGACAGGCTTTGCTCCTGTCCCCATCTAATAATCTCCAATGATAGCATTTTTATTCCACTTTAACTGCCATGGTTCCAGCCTATGGAATACTGGGACTCCCAGTTTAAGGAGAGGCATTTAGCTCCAGTGCTTCTGACGAAATGACAAACCACAGGTTTCCATTGGATTGAAATGTGGTAGTTAAAAATGGATTAATAGCACTATGATTGTGTAGGGTGAATGACTCTCCAGGTATTCAGCCATGTAAGTGCTGAATCAGGATGCCACCTGATTTTTTTTTTTACTGAGACACTACTAATTCCTAACAAGCCTATGGTCCTCTTCACATTTGCTGGTGCAGTTGAGAGATAATTTTGTTTTAGTTTGGTTTTGAAGAATTTACCAACATTCACACACATGCAGGACAGATCTGTCCTTTTACTTTTTTTTTGTTGTTTAAAATGAATTCAGTAGAAAGCGAAACTAGCCAATTTTTCCATCCCTGGTAGAGGATATTAGAGGGGAAGAGCAAAGTAGAGGCACTAAAGAGTCCATTAGAAGCATTGCATCACTAGACCACCTTCTATCTTTGGCCCAACCTGATTTTAAGCTGTCAGTATCCACCTAATGTAAGATCTATAACTTAAAAATGAATTAGAACATTATTACAAGTGCTATCAATTTATTGCATATATGGATGGATATAGTATTGTCACATTCAGAAATTGGCATTGGATTTGCAATTGTAAATTGTACTGGCATTTATCAAAGGCTGGCTCAATTTCTGGCACTGCTGGCCAGCTAAAAATTGGATTTGCGGTCAGTATAATTAAGAAGAAATGACCCAGTCTCATCTGCTCTAAATAAATGTATGAGTAATTTCACTTGAATAATTTCTCCCTCGAGGAAACTGCTTGGGGATGGTTACTATTATCCATACCAGCAAATGAGCTGACATTAGCAGATTTTTCCCCTTATTCAATAGGCATAGCTGAAAAGGGATTTGGACCCATCTTGTGCCCAGAAAGACATTCTATCTGCATTGGCTTTATCTGCTACTAACAGCTTCATTGTAATTCAATAGTTTCTTAGCACTACAGAGGTGATAGAGATAGAAGTATTCAGTCTTAGCTGACAGATAATGTAAGCACTAGGTGTAACTTTGGTTTTGCATCTCCTCCTTGGCAGCCCTGTGTTTCCCTAAATTCTGTTAAGTGCCAATCTATAATAAGATTCTCCTATCCAATAGACAAAACAATACATGGTATGTGATAATAATAACCATAAATGAATGATTAGCATAAGTAAGTGGTTATCTTTCATTTATGTACCTTCTCAAGAAGGGGTGGAATCCAAACACTGTTGAATTGTGACTCAAAGCATTTTTTATCATTGTATGTCTCAGCTAGGGCTGATGGGAGCTGCAGTTCAACAACATTTGAAAGTCCAGCCACCCCTGTTCTAAACAGTGTCCCAAAAATACAAAAACTAACCATGAGTTGAGATTAAATTCAAAAACACAATGTAGGCTAAGTAAGCAAGCAAAGAAAAATAATATCAGGAAATAATTGCAGAATATAATTATTCAGTTTATGGATGAGGAATACATATACTAGAACAGGGATGGAGAAGGAATGTCCCTTCAGGTGTTGTTGCACTACAATTACTGTCTTCCTTTGTAACCAGTTATGTTTGTGTGTGATGCAAAACGTAAAAGATAGTAGTAGATCTCTTTAGCAAAACTATCAAATTGACAAGATAGAAGCTGAACAATAGTTAGTCCCATCCCTATCCACACTAAGGACCTTATTGCACTGCTTAAATAGCCTAGTTTACCTCTTCCAAACTGAAGTCTAATTCGGGAAACAGCCAGATCCTATCGCAAGGATTTTACCACCAAAGCCACTGGGTAAGTCCAGCCCAGCTGCAGCCCAGGTCCCCGGTGTGCTTCAGCGGCCATTTTTTGCAGTCAGGAAGTTCCTAGTTTTGAAATAAGGCTGCCGAAACACCTGGGACCCAGGGTACAAAATTCTTGTTATAGGATCCTACTACCTCCCGAATTAGACTTTAGTTTGGACGAAGTAAGCCAAGTTATTTAAGTGATGTGATAAGGTCCACAGAGTCTAGCAGAGAAAAGAAATAAGTTTGTCCTCTTTATAAATATAATGATGTGGATGTACTTACAAATTATTTGTTCACAATCAAATACATGTTATAATGGAGGGGGAGAAAGGGAGAAAGGGAGAGGGGAGAGAAAACAGTTGCTAGTTAAAATGATGTAGGAAGAGAGATGGCATGATGAATAAACAAAAAAGTCTGAGAATATTCAGATTAACAGCCAGTAACCATAAGCATGCAAAGATTGCTAACTCTTAACAGTGTGATCAGATTTTAAGTTCAGCATATGGTGATATCATACATTCCCACCACTAAGATATATTTATGTAGTTTTCACTGGGTCACTCCATTCCTAGCTTGGTTCCTTGGGTGAGGTGGGCTTTGCTAGCAACTCCTGAATAATTTCTCCTAAGTTAAGTTTTGTTCAGGAGGAAGGAGGAAAGGAGTTCTCTGTATCTCTCTACTTTAATACTTGATACTCTTCAGAGCTCATTGTTTTGCTGTGGGAGGCTGGCTTCTTTGTGTAAACCTCTGAGACAAGGTTGGGAAAATGTGGCCAGGACTTTGCTTCTTTCCAGTATCCCTGTATCTTCTCTGTGTCTGAGTTCTCACCTGCTTTTCATAATGCACTGCTTACTCCTTTGGGCAAGGCCCTTTGGGTATCTGAGTAGCAGATAGGAGCTCCAATTTACCAAACACCTTCTATATCATAGTAGTTCTCAAGTTTTGAGGGGTCTAGGCATATCCCTCTCCTGCCCCTGGCCCTTCATTTCAAAACCACCATGGTTCAAGGTTTATTTTTAAATCACAAAGTTTGTATGTAACGTACAGAGGCCACCATTCTTCACTTTGTGAAGAAAGGGGGTCTATGTATCTTCTTATATATGTATATACAGAGTCGGATGATACCAGTGTAACCAAGAGTTTAATCATGCTTTAGAGTTATAATAATAAAGAATTATAATAAAAATGAATATACATTTCATCATGGAATACAATGAAAAGAATGTGTTACAGCATAAATAGACCCTAAAGCTCCTAGCTTTGAAAGAACTTCCCTTTGCTAGTCATCCTTATGGGTAAAGATTTATGTTCCTTCTGAGTCTTTAGCCATCACAGTAATTTTCCCAATACGTCTATAGAGGTCTCATACCTTTTGCCTGAAAAGAGATACCAAGGTCTAGCCAATTATGAGAAAAAATGAAGAAAAATATCTCCGTTAATGCTAACTGTAGCTAAGGAGACTAGTTTCATTATTTCTGGGAAGCTGTGCAAACACCATTTTCCATCACTTCTCACAAATGTTTAATGGTACAAGTCTATCTTTCCATACTGATTTCCTCTGCTTCCCACAGTAGTATTTGAACTCTTTTTCTCTTTCCTCCTGCTTTCACGAAGACTAACAAGAAACAAAAGACACAGAACTTTTGCTTCTTTTGCCGTTAGATGCTTGGTTCAATGAGGATAGCCATACTTTACTTTATGCCTGCCAAAGAACAAGGCTCTGTTTTAAGGAATCCTCCATTTGGAATCCAAATTAGAGAGAAAGGAACTGGTGAAGAGACAGCATGGACTTGAGGTTAATTATGAACAGTAGCACTTAGACTGGACAGAGGAAAAACATATATGCTATGTTTTGTTTCATTTTGGTTTTGCTCTGTTAAGATGCCTTGTGTTGTTGTTTTTTAAGTTATAGTGATTACTTTCCAATTTGCATCTATATGTGTAAATAAACACATGCAAATATTATGCAAATTTATACTTGTTTCTGTCCCTTTTTGGTGATCAGTTTTCTCTTATTTTGTAGTGTGGGCTGATGTGTAAGTACCCATTTATAGTGGGTGAGTAAGCGAAAGCACAAAAAGATATGTATTAGGATTACCAAGAGGTCCTGCACACTTTTGCCATTTGGGCTAACTATGCTTATACAGCTCATCCAGTTTTCTCAGAGCATAATGCATTTGCACCATTCATTTCTGCTGAACCAATTGAAATGTGGATGGCTCATTCTAAACAGTTCTTATCAAGCTTGGACCTTGAAACCAGCACCTTTTTTCTTATTGTTCATTACAACTGCTTTAGCAGAAGACAGGAGACATTAAGAAGGATGAGTCCCCATTTTGTTTAAGGCAGCATTTTTAAGAGAGGAGAATTTTCTTATTGGGTGGCCTATATATTTTCTAGAAATAAAAAAAAATACACAGATACAAACAAAGTACAATGAATGGATCTTATAGTCAAGGTGGTTCCATTTCCAACAGAACTGTAAAGTACGGGGTCAAATAAAGTATTCAAGACAAGAGGCTTGCAATTTTATGCACTGTGGTACAAAACTTTATTTATTAGGACTACTACATTGACCACAATATATCATTTCCCCCCAAAGCTTCATGTTTATTTTGGGTGACTGTGCAAGAAAACACATTTGCAATCTGATTTATTATTCTTAAAACCCACCACTGAGCTTGTTTCTTATCTTAATTCAACAGATAGCCCAGCCTTTTTGATTTAGGTTGTTGGACAATATTGGATTTTTCCAGTCAATGGCAAAATTAAAATCTGTCAGCAGGTTTAACAGATAAATTTATCCGTTTGAGGTATTTCTGTATTGCCTCCCATCCCACAAGGGCTCCAATGGTAAAGAACAAATAAAAACAATTGAAACAGTCCAAATAGATGTTAGTGTTATATCCAAACAATTACTGGATATATCAATGCTGTGTTCTATGCCTACAATTTTTTTCAGCAATGATTTGTCTGAGAAGAAACAGTGAACCATGAAAAAGATGAAATTTTTTAAGGGATGGGGGAAAAATTCCTCAGGAACCTAAGATAAAGGTCATGTTGGATTAGTCCTTGGGAGACCTAGTTTAAAACTCTGTTCAGCCTCCTGGGAAGTTTACTTAATTGGGTCAACTAACGTCTCTTTTTATGAGAATGAACAGCCAAGCACCATAACTGAGTGATAGCCCATACAGTTTGCGGATCCCCCACAGATACCGAGGGCCAAGTCTGGTTGAATCTTACCTCCATAAGGATACCAAGTCATCCTCCTCCAAATGGAAGACAGCAGCTTAATGTAGAAGGCCCAGGTCAGACGACATAGCACACATAGCCCTCAACCTCATATCATCTGTGTTTGTCCTGCCCATCCTGCCAATACATCTATCTGAGGAAACCACATCATAGCAAAAGGAAGAAGAATGAAATGGTAGGGCCGCTGCATGGAGAAGATGGGAACAGGAGACAGAGAAAAGGCAGAACTACTTTGCCTCAGTCTTCTCACTAAAGGAAAAAGGTGCTCACCCTTAGGAAAATGGAGCAGAGGACACCATAGGAGAAATGCAATACAGAATAAGTAAAGAGATAGCACAGGAATATCTGGTTAATCTAAACAAAATTATGTCTCCAGAACTAGATGAATAAGGGTATTAAAAGAACTGACAAATGTAATGTCAGAGCCATTGGCAATAATCTTTGTGAACTCCTGGAGAACAGGAATAGTCCCAGCAGACTGGAGGAGGACAAACATTGTCCCCATCTTAAAAAAAAGGCGGGGGATGATTCCTACACTTATCGCCTAATTAGTCTGATATCAATACCAGGAAAGATTTTAGAGCAAATCATTAAACATAGAGTATGTGAACATTTTGAAGGGAATGTCATGACCACAAAAAGTCAACATGGGGTTCTGAGAAACAAGTCATGCCAGACTAATCTGATCTCTCTTTTTTATATATATATAAAATTACCATCTTGGTAGATGAAGGGAATGATGTAGATATAGCATATCTTGATTTCAGCAAAGCCATTGACAAAGTCCTTGATGATATTCTTGCAAACAGGCTAGTAAAATGTGGTCTAGAAAATTCAACTGTTAGGTGGATTTGTAATTAGTTGACCAGCTGAATCCAAAGGGTGTTCAGCAATAGCTCCTCTTCATCTTCGCTCCAAAAGAGGAGCCATTGCTGAGCACCCATTGGGTTGGTTGGTCAACCAATTGCAAACCCATCTAACAGCTGCCTTGTCTAGCCCACATTTTACTGGTGACCAGTGACCAGTGGGGTGCCACAGGGTTCTGTCCTGGGCCCAGTGGTATTCAACACCTTTATCAGTGACTTGGACAAAAGAATAGAGGGCATGCTTATGAAATTTGCAGATGACACCAAATTAGGAGGCGTAACTAATACCCCAGAGGATCAGATTTAATTCAAAATGACTTTAATAGATTAGAAAGCTGGGCCAAAGCCAACAAAATAAATTTCAACAGGGAGAAATGTAAGGCACTGCACTTAGGTAGGAAAAATGAAATGCATAGATATAGAATGAGGGACACCTGGCTTAATATGACTACATGTGAAAGGGATCTAGGAGTCCTAGTAGACCACAAGTTGAACATGAGTCAACAGTGTGATACAGGAACTAAACAGGCCAATGTGATTCTAGGCTGCAGTAATAGAAGTATAGTATCTAGATCAAGGGAAGTAATAGACTAGTCTGCTTTGGTCAGGTCCACCTGGAATACTGTGTCCAGTTCTGGGCACCACAATTCTAAAAGGATGTTGAGAAACTGTAGAATGTCCAGAGGAGGCCAACCAAAATGGTGAAGGGTCTGGATACCATGCCTTATGAGAGACTGAAGGAGCTGGGTATGTTTAACCTGGAGGAGAGACCATTAAGAGGTGATATGATAGTCATGTTCAAATATTTGAAAGTGTGCCACATTGAGGATGGAGTAAGCTTTTTTTCTTCTGCTCCAGAGACTAGGAAACAGAAGAATGGATGCAGGCTACAGGAAAAGAGAACTTCCTAACAGTAAGAGCTGTTTGACTATGGAACACACTCCCTCAGAAAATGATGGAGTTACCTTCTTTGGAGGTCTTTAAACAGAGGCTGAATGGCCATCTGTCAGGGATGCTTTGAGTGTGTATTCCTGCATGGTGGGGAGTTGGAATGGATGGCCACTGAGACCTCTTCCTACTCTATGATTCTATGACCATCGTGTGTTATAGTAGTGATAGCCTTGCAGTTTGAACAAATATGGGGTGGCATCTTGTTCATGATTCACAATGGCATAAGTCCAGCTTACCCCATCATAATTCACTTTGGGGGGTATTACAGAGGTCAGAATTCTATACCAAGTGTTCAATCACCAAAATACCACCCTGGGTGTCCTCTAGAGTTTCTGGAGGATGATGTGATTGTTTTAGATCCAGCTATAGGGAAATAGCTGCTCACTCTGCACTCCATCAGACAACAGTGGGTATGTTGAGGGGGGAAAGCTATAGCAAAGAAAAAGCAGAGAGGTTTTTTTGAATGTCTGGACTGGAAATATATCATATCATTATTTGAAGGAATGTATTTTCCCTTATAAATCAACCTGTGCTCTGATATATATTGGAAAGTCTCTTCTCTCTGTCCCATCACACACCTGATACATCTGGTGGGAACACAAAAGAGGTCCTTCTCAGTGGCTGCCCCCACATTCTGGAACTGCCTTCCCAGAGAAGTTAGGCTGGCACCCTCTTTACTTTGTTTTACAGACAAGCAAAAACTTTTCTGTTCTGACAGGCATTTGATGACTGATGATATAAGGCCCATCTTACACAATGCATTGGATAATGCTAATTGTTATGCTGGTGTGTGTGTGTGTGTGTGTATTTCAACCTGGTTTTAATTTTGTTTTCTGATTATAATTGTATTTTAACTTTTGTATTTTGTGGAATTTTAATGTTTTTAATTATTATAAACTGCTTTCTATCCCAGTCTGGGTAATACATCTCCCAACACAGGATCTCAGTTGTGCTTTTCTCTTATGCCTTCCCAGTGTAGCACTGATCACAACTTACAGTACCTTACAGTCTGCTTTCCTTATCTTTAAATTCATCTGAGTGGGATGTAGTCAGGATAGGGCAGTTGGCAAATGCAAGCTAGATAGAATTGTGTATTATCTACACTCTGCAGTACCAAAACTAGTCTACTGCCTTCAGGTGTGGCAAAGGAATCAATCCCCTTGCCAAACCTATTGCCTTCTGTTCCTAGAATGAGGGGGGTTGCCATCTTATCCTTTGCCTCTGGCAGCAAAATGACTTGGGCTGATCCTAATTCAGAACCACATCTTCTATCCTCCTTACAATAGAACTTTGATGGTTTTTGCAAGGACACATTTGACCCTTCCTCACTTTTCTGTACCTCTACAGAGGGAACTATTTCATTGAAGTCCTGAACCAATGCTCTGTGCCTCCCTTGCAAATTATTTAACACATCATACCCACAAAGTCTTCCCTCCTCTCTTTAGTGCATGGATTGCTGTTAACTCAAAGACCCCTTGGGCAGGAGGGGGAAAAAACATTTCACACTGTGTTCAGTTGATTCTGTAGTGTGTATGAGTGTGTGTGTGTGTGTGTGTGTGTGTGTACACTAAATCAATCAAAGCTACAGAAGATGTATGTGTGTGTGGAGACGTCTAGTACTCAGATTTCCATCTTGCATTTCTAATATGTTGTCACACTCCAGAGAAGTTAAGAAACAGGCAGCAGGAGAGGCAGGGGGAGAAATTCATGTAAAAAGGAGCAGACTAGATTTTTAATGACTGATATCACCATCATCAGGTTCAGTACCTTCCATACGGCTAGACCATTTATTAATATCTAACTACATATCTGCTGGTCAGTCCTAGAAGCATCTGTTGCACATCACTGCAGCAAACTAGAAGACAAGAAGAATGACATATGATATTCTGTGACCCCAGAATCATCAATGCTCCTTCCTTCAGCTGTTACCTAGTGGCAGCCATTTTATCAGGCTGCCAGAAAAGAAGAGATGGATTTACACAGGCTCTGTTGAGGAACGAGTTCCACTTGGCTTCTCTTCCTCTTCCTTTCCCTGAACTAAATATATCCACTTTGGCCATACAGCAAAATAAAAGAAAATACAAAATCCACAAAATATTTATATCTTTATTGGTCAATCAAAATGAACATGGTGTGTTTTCTGCACTTTGGCTGGCCAATAAATGCATCACTTTTCTGGATTTTTGATTTTGTTTTATTTCCTCTAAACTTATGAGAGCTTTTATGCAAATTTAAACATATCTTTACCTAGCTTTCTTTCTTTTCTCTGCTATACTCACCCATTTTCTTTTCTAGACACAGAGCCCTGGGTGCAAAATTTATTGAAGTTGAATTTTTAATCCCTGTACATTCAGCCATGTTTGTGGTGCTGAATTAGAGCTGGCACCACATTTGTCTGGCAAATTCCTCATTTTAAACAAGAACATAGGCAGATATATCAAGCTGCTTTTCAACTGAGAACAAGGACTCACCCCAACACTTGCTGGAGGGGTCCCTGTTGAGCCAGGTGCCATTAGAGGCTGGCACCAGCATCAGTTATCAAAGTCTCATGAGGCTGGTAACACCAGATTGATTTTTGATGACTGCAGATGGATTTATGATTATCTCATCTGACAGAATGATTTTTGGCATGATTGATTATGTGATTTATGACATTATTTATGGTAAGTTTTGATGATGGATTTACAACCCCTGTACTATGCAATAACGTTGTGGCCATTTATTACCCATACTCTGGCATAAGGCGTCATAAGTCCTGGAAGGACAAGTGACTGAGAATTTCATTCAGTTTGTTTTAATAAGAACATTTCAAAATAAAATTCTTCCTAGGTTTGACAGAAATAACTTGAGCTTATAACATAGCAGAAAGCAAAACAAGTAGATTTGTCCATGCTTAACCACTGTTTTAATAGAGCAACATGGATCTTGTCTTAAATCCAACTCAAATACAACCCATGGGCTTAATGGGCCTTACACTACTGAAGATTTACCAAATTCCTATTAATTCAGCTTGCCTTCTCTAGCTGGAACTGACAACTGGATTTAGTAATGGGTGAGAATAATGAAGCCCTTCAGATGTTGTTGGATTGCAACCCCCAGCATTCCTCACCATTGACTATACTATCTAGGGATAAAAGGGTTTGCAGTTCAATCAAATATGGAGGGGTACATGATTCTCATCTTGATGTAAGCAGTGCCAGCTTTGGACCATCATGTTGTTTTCCAGGCATGTGGCTAACCACATAAGCAGGCTGAGGTGATCCTATTATATCTGTTTCTCAGACCTTGGACAAGCTGGGTTTTTTAAACAATCATTCCCAGAATCCTCCAGCCAGTACCGGCAGTAGCCATGTTGGCTGAGGAATTCTGAAAGTTATAGTCCCCAAAATGTAACTTGTCCAAGTTTTACCATTTATTTCAATTATTCCCCTCAACTATTGGACTCCACAGGAGCCAGGCTGCACAATTTTCTACAGATGATGTCACTCCATTATGAAAAAAACAGCCATCTTTTTGAAAAAGCATTATTGTGTCAATTCATTCTTTCAATTTCATTCTTTCAGTCATTGCCCCCCCCCCCCACCTTCATAGATAGCTCTCAGTACACAATCAGCGCTGATATCTTCCTCTGAAATATTTATGGTCGTATTATGTCCGCTTCAAAGCTTAATTTTTCAGCTCAATGCCAATACTAATTTGCCATCATTCTTAAAGTTAAAACTTTAAGTTCGATTATAGCCTCACATATCCTAATAAGGGCTTGCTCCATCTAACAGCAACTAACAAGAATAGCTGCTGCCATATATAACTTTAAACAAGTAAACTGCATTAAAATAAATGTGAAGTCAGAAGTGACTCATCCAGAAGATTTCTCCTTCCTTAAGTTCACCCATCCGTAAGTTCAAATGACACAGCCCACTAGGCAGGCTGGATAATTAGTGCAACATCAGCACATGGATGAACTGTACAAAAAAGCCTGGGGTCCTAACAAAAGCTGGAGAGAGAGAGAGCCACAAAGAGGAATTTATCAAAATAGACTCCTTCCTGAGTTCTCCTTTACAAAGTACACAAGAAAATGATTACCAGATCCAAGGTCTGGGTTAAACCTCATGATTCTATTTGAAATGAACTCTCTTGCTACCTCATAAATGCCAAGGTTGTTTACATTAAAATATGGGTGAAGACAATGTGACCCATGGCTCACATGCCCAAAGCCCCCTTTTTTGCAGCCACCCAAGTTCTCCAAGAAAGCCAGCATAGAGTAGTGGTTTATGCATGGGACTATGACTCTGGAGAGCAAGAGTCAAATTTCCACTCAGCCATGGTAACCTACAGGGTGATCTTGGTCAGGTCACACTCTCTCAGTCTCAGGGGAAAGCCATGGCAAACCACCTCTAGAGAAATCCTGCCAAGAAACTCCCATGATAAGATTGCCTTAGGGTCATCCTAAATTTGAAATGATTTGAAAGCACATAACAAGAAGTTCTCCAAGCTCCCAAAGTCCCTGGGGGAAAAAAACCCACTCTAAATTGGCCACAAAAATGTAAATCAGATGCAGTGTTGTGCCTTTAAACTCCCCTCCTGATCCTCAAAATCACATAAATTGGCAGAAAAACAATCAAGAATGCAAAGAACTTCAAAGCAGAAGTGACATTACACATTTCATATCACACAATTACAGTTCTACAATTCTATATTAACTGCCATGACAACATCTTGTGTAGTTTGATGAGCCACCAAAGCACGCTGGCTGAGACTTCTTAATTTCCCTCCCTAAAATGCCAGTCCCAGAATTCCAGATATTAGAGCCATGCCAGTTAAAACGGAAACAGAGCACCATAGCTGTGCAGTGTCATTTATTTTTAGCTGATTTTCAGTCCAAAATGCTAGAATGCAGACCATCATGGGATGAATTTGGCCTGTGGCCACACTGCAGTTATGCAGTTATCATTTGAAATGGTCATCTGCCATAATCAATTCATGTCATATTATTTGACAGAGGTGGCAGCTTTAATCCAGTTGTTAGTCTTAAGCTGAGTAAACTCATCAAATTCAAGGGGATTTTCCAAAGTGTTGACTTACCATGTTCCCACTGATACAATGGATCTACTCTAGTTGAGACTAACAACTGAATTTAGGCAATATTTTTACTTTGTGTTTCTGCAGGGCATTTGTTAAACAACTTTAGTTCTTGTGTTTCTGTGCCCTTCTGTACTAAGGATAAATTACAGGTAGGTGTGTGATATTGTCATATTGTTATATCATAACGTAATGTTGCACGCTAATGCACGCTTTGATTGTGAGTTCCTGCATGGCAGGGGAGTTGGACTGGATAGTCATGTGGTCTCTTCCAACTCTATGATTCTATGCTCCTAAATATGGGGGGTGGGGGGGAGGATCATACCAGTGCCCCTGTTCCTTTCATATATAGCAATGGTTCCGAAAGTGAACTTCCCAGGGGGAGGCAGGGGGGGGGGGATGGGCGAAAAGGGGAGGGCAGGGGGCAATGAGGAAAAGGGGGGCAGCAGGGGGACTTTCAGTCAAAGTCTTGGCGAACAAGAAAGACAAGGGGAACCAACAGCCTTTAGGACCATAGTGAGAGTGAGGAGTTGGAGCATGGCAGTGGGGGAGAAGTAGTGGCGAAAAGGAAGCTTCACATTTGGGACCCTGCTTTAAGCTTTGTGAGTTTTTCTGAGACTTGACTGACAGGTTGGAGCTTCGCTACCCCTCCTGCTTTCTTTCATTGGACAGCTTGAGAGAAGAGGTAGTACAAGAAGCAATTTGAAGCTGTTTGGGTAAGGCATGTTTCTGGGGAAGGAGGGGGAAGGGGTGTCCAGAGTCAAACCTTCAAAAGAGTCCTTCTCAACTCTATTTCTACCTGCCCACTTTCTGTTCTGACAAATAAACAGCCAACCTCTCTTATTATTTCACTTTCAGTCTCCACCCTGAAACACACAGAACATTTCAACAGCTTTGATTGTCTGGCTATGTGCAAGGCAGGTATTTGCCCTGCTCCCTGTCACACAACCCTCCTTCAGAAGCCATTGTTCTGTTAAGACTTCATTAAGTGTAAATTAAGAGTAATGAAATCCAACAAATCAGAATAAACACAGTCTGACCATTCAACCTACTAACCACTAATTACTTTGCCGTTTCACATTAAACATTATGCTTGACATCATGTATCTTACATTATAAATATAACAGTTAAACTTAAGTTAGTCACAGCAACATACTTACATCACATTGTCCTGCTATTTTTTAAATATCATTTCTTCTTATATCACCTAAACATTATATTTGACTAACACATCGACCATTTATTAGAGTAAAACCAAACATTCATGAAAGCTTAGTGAACAGCTGAACAGCACTGAAGTGTGGAGAAGATCTTCATGTGAGACTGATCTAATGTTTGTTAACCACATACAGTCGTCCCTTCTTATACACAGATTTTTTATACACAGATTCAAGCATACACGGTTTGAAAATGTTCAGAAAAAGTATGAATTTCAAATATCAAACCTTTATTTGATATTAACACTTCTGTGTATTCCTTGCCTAAGAAAAGCCTATGATATTCATGGGGTCACCATAAGTTGACTGGTGATTTGAAGGCCTGTTCCCAGGAGGAAAATGCCATGTACTGTGGGCCCTTGGTATCTGCTGGAGTTTGGTTCCAGGACCCCAACCCACTGTCCACCCCTATGGATGCCCAAATCCATAGGTGCTCAAGTCCCATTAAATACAATGGAGTAGTGAAATAGTGTCCCTTATATAAAATGGCAAAATCAAGGTTTGCCTTTTGTAATTTATATTTCTTTGTATATTTTCAAGTTGTGGATGGTTGACTCTGTGGATAAAGAATCTGTGGATATAGAGAATTAACTGTATTACAGAAAAAAATAAGTCTAGTAATCTGAGCACAGAGATCTGGAAAGATGGCTATCTGAAAAGCTCAGAAACACTGGATAATTAAAACAATTACATCAGAAGCCCTGGGCTCTAAATCTAACATATCACTTAGAAGAATCAATGTGGAGAAGTGCACATATATTACAAAAGTTGCCAGCAGTGAACTGCAAGCACTCAGACGACATCTGAGTTTATGAATGGACTGCTTTAAAATCCAGTAAAATGAAGTGAAATGCATTTAGCTATGTTTTGCAGATGGCAAGCAAGAAATATGTAGGGAAGCATCAATACTTAATACTCTCTAAAAGGAGATATGTCAGGCCTCGCAGCAACCTGGCAGTCATGTATTATGATCTGGAATCTCTTCCTTTTACTCCCAGATATACGGGAACTGTGGCTCTGAGATTTCATAGTTCAACCTAGATATATAATTTGCATGGATATATTTTTCTCTAACCAGGAATATCTTACATTAAGGCAGTGGAGAGCTAATAGAACATTTTAAGCTCAATTTACTTAGCCAGGCAAGAGAAATTTGTTTCAGTTTTGGCTTTGGTAAGAACTGACCCGAGTTTGCACATTTTTTCATATTTGGTGTAAAAAGATGCTTTCAGAAATTAGAAATTCACACTGACAAATTGATCTGTCTGGGATTAGGATTTTGTATGCTTAAATCATAAACCTTTGAAATTTTGGAGTTGCACCCCTGTGCGTTTAGTCAGATCAGTGTTGAAGTAAGGCTATCACCTCTTTTTTTCCTGAGAGGCTTCTCATCTTTAGCAGAAGCAAGGAGAAACAGTATTGTTCCTCTCCATGCTGAAAATTGCTGAATTTGTTCAGTGCAAAATAAGGGACAGAGATTTCAATTCACTTAATTTTCAGAGAACTTACTAAAATTCACAACTGACTTCATGTTCAAGATGGCAAGAACTTGAAATTTCAAAAATATGAATGTAGGAGAAGCTGATTTTCCATCTTAAACTAGTCATACCTTGTATACCTTCTCACAAAATCTCTCTGCTCCTTTTGCCTCTCCCTCCCTCCCTCCCTCCCTCTTATAGCTCATGTCTTCAGGAGCTAGAAAACGTTAGGAGCAGCTAGTATTATTATGGCTCTGCAGCTGCCCAAAAGTCTCCCAGTTACATGGGCACTACAGAGCAAAGCAGGATAGCTCTCCTTCTATGCCATCTGCCACTGCCTGTGGGGGTCTGTCTCTCTGAGGCCAAAAACAAGGTGCCCAGCATTGATCACACTACTGAGCATCTCATTCCAATCTCAGAGGGAGCAGCTCACACCAGTGGCAGTGGCTGCAGGCAGCACAGTGGGATGTAATGTAAACAGCCACCTGGCCCTGCTCCACAGGGCTCCAGATCTTCTTTAAAATCTGTGTTAAGAATGGTATACTGTGGGTTCCGTGCTGAAATGGCCACATGTCATCCATACAGTTTACACCAGAAGGGGATTGGGGCCCTGAGCCATCTGGAGTAATCACTGTGGAGGTGTTATTTGGCCCATAAGGATATGGCCTTAGTTCCTTTGTTTCCTGACCTAACAGTGATTTTGGGGGGCGAGGAGAGGAGGGGAGGGGGTTCTCTACTAATTCCTATTCATTCTGTGTATAATACAATATCCATGGCAAGATACCAAAACCATTCACTCAAAATATTTTCTTTCCAAGGGCTAAACAAGATTTGCTTTCTCAAAATCCAGATCCACCTCCTGAAACCCTTTCATGTAGCTGCTTCCCTTATTTTAATAAATGAGATTTTAAGAGTTTGGATGGAAAGTGACTTTACTGTCTAGGGGTATTGAAGTCAGATCACTCCAATTAGTTTTGCAATGTGGCAATTTTCATTCTCTCCTCTGCGGTTGATGTTCCTGCCTTTTTGTGACACATATCATTGCATATTCATTAGCTTCCCTGACTAGAGTTACATGTTGCTTGATGACAACTCAAAACCTTACATGTCTAGTTCATGGTTGGGATATTATTGCTCCACCAAGTGAAGAAAAGAAGATGGTGATAGCAACAGAAAGATTAAGATGAGAGGAGGAAGATGAGGCCAGTGTGGAATTAATGCCATGAATTGATGATGATTACTTTGGTGCTTTAAATGAATTCAATTGGCTTTTTAATATGTTAAAAAATTCCCACTGTGAGAATGTCTGTGAAAACCACCAAGTTTTTACTGGCCATTCATAATTTGGGCCTTATTCTGTGCAAAATTCACACATGATTGTTTTGGGCAGGATTGTTTTTGCAGAAATATTAATTACTGAGTATAAAATACTGTTTTCTGTGCACAGGAATTTTATACAGAAGAATTAATATTTCTGCACTGAAATATTTATTTTCCACACAGAAAATGCTGTTTCTTATGCAAAATATGCTGTTTTCTGTGCAAAATAACCACATGCGAGTTTTGCACAGAATAAATCCTAAACTGTGAAGCTTCTCATTGTTAGATTTTTCTTCTCAGGGTTTCTGAATGCTCAAAAGACTTTTTTAATTATCTTTTTCTAAATATTTTTCGATATTATTTCCATCGCACATGTAAGTCAGCTCTTGACACACATTTGCAAAGTGATATCTTTAACTGTCCAAACCAGCCAAGGTTATGCAGATGTCAGGATGTTTCAGAAACTGCCTGAAGCCCCAAGAACTTCACCAGACTCCTTTAAATTGCCCTACATTTATTTCCAGTAAGTGGCTTGGCTACCATTTCATATTTTTCAAAATTATGCTGACAAATGTAAGAAACTGAAGGTGTTGAAGATGTCTTTCAAGAGACTGAAGTATGGAACAGATGAGCAAATTCTAACACCAGTTTGTAAATAAATCAAAGGCAGTTCATACATTAGCAAAGTGTACAACCTAACACACCCAGAACCAACTTTGAGGTAATTACATAGAAGATAAATTGTAGGATAGATTATCAGAGCCACCTTATGCTCTCCAACATGGGCAGTGCTGCATCATTTTTCTTCTACAATTGGATGGCACTCAAAATGAGAAACCATTTCTGCTTGTCTTTGATTGAAAAGACAACAATATGGTGCTGGGATTTTATGATGCCTGACAGGGAAAAATGAAAGCAAGTCAATGGTAGAAAAATACAAGTCAGGTTCAGATGTAAAATCATGATCTATAAGGTAGATATCGGTGGATATAAGCTTTTCTGTATGTATAAATGGATATCTTTGTGTACATTAATATAGAAAATTTCCAAAATTACACTTTCCAAACAAGAACAATGATTAATAGCTTATTTCATAGCATGCATCAAGGATCAGAAGAAAGAATTAATGGTGCAATCCTACCCTTGAGCTATATCAGCTGCATAAGTATCATTTTGGATAGGTATGGGCACAAAGCTAAATTACAATGCAATAGTGAAATTACAATGGCATAGGGATATTGTTAAGCCAGTGTGTCACTTTAAGTATATATAATTTCCCCCAAAATTGTTAGCTCTCAAATCATTCTTTTGAGTTGTTGGTGGGGCATATGCAATGAGATAATACAACAACATTTTATCATAACATTGGCACGACACAATACAAACCTTTAGGCAATTTTTGGCCAATGTGTCAGATGCCGAGATTATTTTCACAATCAAGTAACCATAGGATTATAAACTGAGTAACCATAGGATTGTAACATCCTATGGAATCCTTTGGACTACTATGATAACCAAGTAAGCATCCATAGGATTCCACTTGAGTTCCACAAAAGCAAAAGAGCTTGATTTCTGCTCCTTTTACATTACACAATTATAGCACTTTCATGCCACCTTAACTCTCATTGGTCTTTCCTGTGGAATCATGGGATCTATAGTTTCATGTGTTATATAGAATTTTAAGTCAGAGAGCTCAAGTGCCTCACAAATGTATAAATTGTAGGATTCTGTAGGATCCAGCCATGAAATTAAAAATGGTATCAAAGTGCTATAACAGTGCAATGCAAAGGGGCCCCTCAGCATGATGACAAACTGATTCCATTGATTTTAATGGAACTCAGTCACCAAAAAAAACTTTAGTAGGATTCGGTTATTTTCCGCTAGAAAGTAATTTGCCCTGGGGTGATGTTTAGAATTTTCCTCATGGCAAACATGTTTTCATTTGTGTAGTAATGATTTAATCTGGCCATTTGAAAAGATGTGAGAGCAGAATATACCCAGAGCTCTAGTACTGGGACTTCAGAATGGAAAAGCACACAGTCACAGATGAAATACAATTCATGTATATTTCACAAAATGGCACAGCTTATGGGCAGAAGCAGCTGTTTTGCTCATAGCAACAGGCATCATTAAGTAATTCTTCAGGATACTTGCAAAATGCATTCCACATGGCAGTTTCATTACCGACAAATGCACTTTGTGAGGGAGCCATGTGTCTTGCCCCCACTCATACTAAATGTATGATATCCATTGCTCAGACAGCGCACAAGACCCACAACAGAGGTGTATTCTTGGGGACTATGAGCAAAAACCAACAAATACATCTACAAACACACAAAATCTAAATGTATGGAAAGGTTTTGACAGTGGAAAAACTCCTGAAGAATAGCAGGGATATGTGAGAATTCCATCTGTTTCACGTTTGTAAGATTTAAAAAATGGCTGCTCTCAGGCAGTGGAGCCTCCTCTCAAAGGAGAAACGACTGCCTTTTTCCTTGTTCCTCCATTGACAGAAAACAAACAAACCAATTTTAATTCAGGCAGAACTTTGAAAGCTAAATAATTTTAAACTAAGAGAGACCTAAACCAAAACATTAGAGATCAGTGAAAATTTCAGTTTAGTGTTGATCATAATTTGCCAAAATTCACAAAAAACAAAAGTGAATACAGTGGCATCACTAGGGTTGGTGTCACCCAGTGCGGTAACTCATGGTGTCAGCCCCGATCTCATTGACCTCCTCCCCTGCTACACCCATATAGAATCCTTAGTAATGTTTTTGTACTAATTTACTCATAAATCCTAATTCCTATATATTACTAAATCTAATGGTAATAGCTGTGATATAAACAATTGGCAAAATTTTAATTATCTTTAAATCACAATATCATATGCACAGGAAAAATATGTTTGCATATAGCTTTATGTGACTAAAGTGAAAATTTGGTAAAATGTGATGCTTAAATATTTTTTTAAATAAATAAAAAATAAACAATATCTTTTAAAAATTAAAGATTAAATTTTGAAAATTTAAAATTTAAATTAAAAAAACCAGGCCCTTTCCTTTCAACCCCCCCCCCCCCTAATCCTCACACATCTTGCACTATCTCTTCAGCATCTTAAAGAGATACAGGCAAATGCCACAGCTTGTTTCTGCCAACATACAGGTATTTGAGGAGCAGCAGTGTCACCCCTTTAGGGTGTGACCTGGTGTGGAAACACCCCAACACACACACACACACCTAGTGACCACCACGAATAGCTAAAATTTGTTAGCATAACCTGTTTACAGAAATGAACTGTGTGCGGAAATCAATATTGCAAGGGATCTTATAGTACCTTTCAGACTACTGAAAGAAAAGTTGGTAGCAAATGACTTTTAATAACCGGAGCTACTTTTCGCATGCAGTAAGGTTGCACCCGCATTATACCTGATGCAACTATAACGCACTGTCAGCATAAACGAAAGCTGTTGAGGGAAGCCATGCGGGAGCACGCAGGGTGCAAGGGGGGGTGCAGGCACCTCCTTCAATGAATGGGGGGGCACACCAGGAGGCGCACGTGCGCCCCACCAACCACACCCAATATACACGAGCCCCATTACTTTTCAATGGGGCTCAAGCATACACTGGGTGTTTTTTTACACGGGGGTCTGGAATGGATGCCCATGTAAAAAAAAGGGTGCACTGTATATAAGGCGATGATCTTTTGAAATTTTGCAGAAATGAAGTCTACCAAGTTTAATTTCAAGTCCGCTGCCACACTGTAGAAGAAATGTAGTTTGACACAACTTTAAACTGTCATCGCTCCACCTTAGAATTATGGGATTTATATTTGCCTATGGCACAGGAGCTTCTGAACAGAAAGGTTAAATATCTCACAAAACTACAATAACCCCAGAATTCATTACTTAAGCAATGACAGTGTAAAGCTGTGGGTCAAATGGCATGTATTTCTGCAGTGCAGATTAAACCGAAAGTGAATTCCTGTCAGGTTCCACTTGATGCCATTTTTCGAGTAAAAAGGCAGGCCAAACAGGCTTTACTTTGAAACAAATTGTTTTTGAGTTCAATTTAAGAAGCACCAGAAACTGATGAAGATTCAGTTCCATCACCCCAGGCCCTGATGAAGACCTTAAGAGAGAGGCCTGAGAGTTTTGAGAAGCTTCTGAGAATGAAATGTCCTAAAAGACAGTTTGCAAAAGCCACATGGAGACTAAACAGACGATGCACATTTGTTGGCACCGTCAACAAATGCGACATCCCGCTCACAAACTGAATTAAAATCAAAAGAAATCCCTCCCTCAAAAGGAATAAATAACAGTTTCCGATGTTGAATACTATGTCAACGTATTATTATTTGGTGAACAGCAGATATGGTGTTTTATCTCTATCTTGCTTACAAGTGCCCTAATTGGTTTGTTCATGGCCTGAGAGGAATCCAGGTAACGAGACAGAAAATGGATCAGGCACTATGCAAGTGTTTCTGTGCCGTTATCACTTTAAGAAAGTTTTCCTGGTTCCACACATAACTTATCTATCACTGTGGAAACATAAAGTCTAAGTTTTATGGTCCCTATCTAAGCTTTGTTGGTGTTTGCGATGTGCTTTCAAGCCATTTTCGATTTATGGTGAACCCTAAGGCAAAGCTTATCATGGTTGCGTGTCTTCTTGGCAAGATTTGTTTTCAGAGGATTTGCCATTACTTCTCTGCTTAGGCTGAAACATGTGACTTCTCCAAAATCAGCCAATGGATTTCCATGGCTGGAGCAGGAATGACCCAACCCCCCGGTCTCCCGCCAGAATATAGTCAAACACTCCAAACCACTATGCCACACTATGTAAACTAGTGGAGCATAATGTTGCATCACCAGCATACGTATAGGGAGATATAAGGGAGTGAAGGAAGAAATTTGTTTGACCAGTGGCCATTTGTAGTAGGGCGAAGCTAAGTCTGGGCCCTTCAACAACTGTTTCAAAAGCAGTGGCACAAGGAGGTCCTGGATTGTACTCCTTGTGCAATATAGGAAAACGAGAGGGTAAGCGATTGGTCCAAGATAAGCGACGATTAGGACAACAATAATAAATGCCTTTTCTTGCTACTGTACTTTGCTGTGCAAAAGAATCAATAGTAAGAAGGCCACATAGATTGAGCCTACAGAGTAAGTGCAAATGGGCGGCTTGGCCCCCACTCTTTCGTTCTGGTGTGGGGCCGTATCAAACACACGTCAATAATCCCACCCCCCGGCCTTCCTCTGGAGGGCTCTAATACAATGCCTGTGTTTAGCAAGTGGCCTTGAAGAGAACAGGATCAGTCGAAGCTAAGTAGCTCTTTTTGCAGTAGCGAGCTATCTCTACATTCCATGCTCCAGCAGATGTAATCCAAGAAAAAATACAGGACAATTGAGTGAACAGTGAACGCCGCAACCATCGCTTGTGTAGAAACAGCCCTCGCGAAGGGCATAAAAGGGGGTGACAAGAAGCCAGCGGGGCTGCAGCCCTGGTGACAACCTACGTTGGTGTGCTGCTGCCCTGCGCAGACAATAAAGCGTTTTTATTCAGCCAGTTCGGTCCTCGCTTGACTCGTGCTTTCCCTGGCAGGCCATGGCCTTCGGGTCATAGTTTGGGGTCACCCGCTACAGCACGGGTTCAGCCTTTGGCTACCTGGGCCTTGGTGCTCACCCATGTCAGTCCCTGGATCAGCTCAGGGATGGGCAGGTGTTTACACACCTGCCCACACCAATCTGGGACCGCACTACTGGTGCATACTCTTTAATATGCCAGGTGTCATTCTTACCCAGAAGCCCCAGTTGCTGGCATCTGATGCAGAAACAGGGCACCTGGCTTGCACTTCATGACTAGGTGCATCTTCTGTATCAGGACATGATGAGGGGAGCTTCTCAGTAAGAGTGGAAAGCAGCAAGGTAAGGAGTGCAGAGGGCAGTCAGGTTGCAGCAAACCAGGGGTAAAATTACCCCGGGGTAGGGCTGTTTACCCAGGATTTGGCCATGTTATAGTCTGGCAGGATGGACCAATCCTGCCCTCAGAATTTGGGCTGCATCTTCTGAACTGAACAAGGGTAGACATGGGCGTTTGGGCCCATATGCCACACCAGAAAGCAAAAGAGATTCCAGCTGAACACAACACAACAGTCACACACATACAAACAAAAATTGTGGGCACAGCTCCACTATTCCTTGCCTAAAAGATGAAGCACTAATGCAGGGAAGGAAAATTATTTCAAGACAGTGACAGCACTCTAAAGTGACCCCAGTATGGCTCTTTATGCCTACAAAGGGCACACGGATAAATGTGACTGCGTTCTTCAAAATAGGCTTCTACGCTCTTCTTTGAGAATCATAAATGGGCAATTCCACAAAAATGTCAAGTGTTTTCTTACCTCAACAAATAAACATGGCAAAAGGCTGTTGTTCTACGAGTGTGACTGTGTATAGGAAAGCTGTCACCTGTGGGGGGAAGGAAATATGATATAGATAGGCATGGAAAATCTGATTTTGTTAAGCATTTAAAATTACACTCTGTAAAGGAAAATTCCAAGTCTGTGGGCAAGACTGGGCAGAAAAATAAATTTACACTGTGCATGGCATCACATCATCATAATTACTTCTTCCCTGATAAATAAAAGCATTTTGGAACATTTCTGGATTTTTTATCTGTTCACTACTGCAGAGTCCCTCGGCATAACTGAGGCAAATGAGTGTGGCATAGAGCAGCCACCATCCAATTTTAAAACAAGAAAATAAAAAAAAACAAGGGAGGGAGAGTTTAATCCATGGCCCCAAACTGTGCTGTTAAGGAGTTGGCTTCAGCTCCCAGAATCCCAGGCCATAAAGCCAGCATGACTGAGGCTTCTGAAAGGGCATAGTTGGGGTAGACCATGTGAGCAATTCAAATTTGCTTTTCTTTTGCTTTACCAAATCTAGTGACACAGAGAATGCATGGAACCTGCATGGGGGAATCTATTTGTATATTTTTTGTTTTTTTTTGTTTTTATTATTTTATCCTACCTGCCTTTCTCCCAATATAGGGCTCAAGGCGGCAACAAGTATAAAACTATACAAATATTAAAAACACATAAATTAAAAATTTAAAAACAATTAAAATTTAAGGATTAAACAGTTATAAATAAAATATAATATATAAAATAAAAACTTAAATTTGGGATAGCCCAGCATTAAATACCCAGTCTTCTCAGCTAATAGGCTGACTATTATCAACTGAAGAAAATACAGTTTGGCACCACTTAAGCTTTTGCTCCTCCTAGGAATCTTGGGATTTGTCATTTTACAAGGTTTTTAGCCTTTTGGTGCCAAAGTGTGGTGGCACCTCACAAATACAAATCCCAGGAATTGTAGGAGGGGTCATGGCGTCAAAGTGATGTTGAACGCATATTTCTACGTGTTGACATGCACCTTAGACATTTAATTACTTTAGCCATAATTCACTGCATCAGTGGTGAAATTATGAGATAACCCAATGAAATGCAGTGGCTCAAAGATGTGCAAGCCATCCATACTAGAGGAGGATTTGGGAGCTGCACTCCAAAAATTATTATTCATTCCTAAATTTCTGGGGATGTTCTACAAGAGGAGGTTAAAAAATGGTTTGGGGTCATAAGCCAATGGAACAAAAGAGTGATTGTACTCATGGTAATGAAAATTTCTATTCTGTTCTTAAGATTCTTCAGGTATTCTCTCCCCCGACCCCAAATCACTTTAAATTTTGGCTAGGCATAGATTTTGTAACCTTCTATTTCTGAAAACAATAAACAGAATATAGAAAAAGGATAGGAGATACTGAGTTGGAATACTTTGCCACTTGCTGGTCTTCTCTGGAGCTGTTTAATTTTCAGGCACCAAATGTGTTCACTGAAAGAAACACTTATTATTATTATTATTATTATTTAGAATTTTTAATTAGGCAGAGCAAAATTACATTGTAAAGTTCTCAGTTACATATCATGATGTTATTACAGCAATAAAGAGATTAAAAAGAGAAAAATCATCACTCATAAATTTCAGTAAAAGCAGACCAAATATCTGAATATGAGTCCATTAGTAAATTACATCAATACATCACTCTTTCAAATGCTGTTATTGTTATTAAATCACAGGTGGGGATATGGTATCTTTCCAATATGGGATATCAGTCTTTTAACAGTTTAGAGAGCATGGAATGTCTATGTCTGCTGACCATACCTTATGTTCCAAAACATGGGTTAATAGTTTAAAAGAATATGTGCATCACTTAATAACAAAGAACTTTCTGGCACCAAATTTATTCGTGTAAGGCAACTAAGGCATTTTCAAAACATGGGTTAAAGAATTATTAACAGTATTACACCTCCAATAGTTGGATGATTTAGATAAAAGTTTATTTTAAAAGCTGTTGTGACATCCAGTATATGTGGAATAGCAGTTTTTGTTGTATAAGACATAAATTGGTTATGACTAGACATTCATGTCAAGAAGCTACCTTTTCCTTTAAGACATAATTGGAAATACGTAATCATACTTGATATAGATGCTAAAACTGCTGATCCTTGTTTGGCCAAAACTGGGCATTCCAATTCCCTGTTCCATTTGTGCTGTAAATCTTGCATATCATAATTTTTGGGGGATAATAAAAAATTATAGAGGTTGTTGGTTTAAACACTCAATCAGTCTCAATAAGTGTTTCTAAAATTAATGAAACTCCAGAGGCAGTGAGAGCTTCAGGGCCAAATTTAGATCCTAATAAGTGTTGTAATTGTAACTAATGCCATTTGGCTGCTGAAGGTAGATTAAATTGATCTGGGGAAATTGAGAAGGACAGAAACTCATCATCAACACCTGGTAATTGATTTAAGGTAGAAATCCCTTTTACTACCCATGTCTTCCATAGAAATGGTTTTTCCCCTCCATGAGGTCTGTATAGCATGAGCATCTGGATCAAATTGAGAATATTTGCCAAAAAAGAGGATTCTAAAACTGATCATATTGGATTACCTATTTGGGGTTTTAAAAAGAAGTCTGAACTTTAGTGCAGGAGATCAAACATGCTCAATGATATCTGGTAAAGTCTGGAAAATCAAACCCACCCTCTTCAAGTTGTATAATTATCATTGATATTCTGAGTTCCCACCCAAACCATTTCCTAAACAATACATTCAAGTTTTGAAGATACACGCAGGACAAATAATATCAAGAATTCTAGGTAGAATTTGGGCATTATCGGAACTGGCATTTTTTAAAAGCTAGAGTTGTCCGTTGAAGCTTTGGATAAATACCAAATGTTTATCTGCATAAAGGACTTTAAAAAAAATTAAACAAGCATATACAAAACCATTAATATTAGAATTTTGTCTACTAGCACCCACAAGGGGTTCAGATATAGATTAAATATCAGTGCAGAAAGTGAACATCTGTGTCTGGCACCTTGTTTCAATGTAAAAAAAAATCAATGAAAATTGTACAACTTTCAATTCAAATAAAGACCATCAGTCGATAACCTCACCCTTAGGGTAGAATATAAAATTATAATCCATTTCAGGAAACTCAAAATTAGTCAATCTAGCAAAAATAAATATCCAATAATTTCTTATCAAAGAACTTTTCAACATCTAGAGAAGCAATGTCCACTGGATCAGATCTGTCATAATTTAAGGCATCCAGGTCCACAACCAATCTGATATTATCACTCCCCTGACTATTTTAAACAAGCCCCACCTGCTCAGGTTTAATCAAAGTTGAAATTACTTTTTTCAATCTATTGGCCAAAAGAGCTGTCAATATTTTAGCATCTACATTGATTAAAAATATAGGTCAACAGCTGGCCTTTGTCAGGGTTAGAGGTCAAAGTTATATAGGCAAGATTTAATGCTGAAGGAAAGAAATCAGATTCTAAAATATAAAGCTGAGGCAGTTGGTATAAAAGATTGGTATACAAAAGTTTTATATCATTCAATCAGAAATCCATCCAAATCAGGTGCTTTCCCATTTTCATATTTTAAATTATGCTAGCAATTTCCTCTAGGTTCAAGAGTTATGAATATAGTTACTGTTCTGATACACCCACATATGAAAGCTTAGTATAAGAGAAGAAAGCCTCCATATCTTGCTAGTGTGTTTCATTATCAGAGCTGTAAAGATCGGTCTAAAAAATTTAAAATTGTAAATTATATCCACAGTAAATGTATATACATTATTGCATTCATCCTTAATAACTGAAATAATACATTGTTGCTGTTGATTAATGAGATATTCCAAAATCTTATTAGGGTGTTCTCCATTAGTTCAATATGATTGTGATAAGACTGGCCAAAGCAAATTCAGTCTGTTGCAAGAGAATATTATTCATCTCATGTTTACCTTTTTGCAATTCTTGATAAAGTTGTTCAGATGGAGAGACAGCAAACAGTTATGAAATTTCAACTTCTTATTTAACAAATCTGGTTTTATATTTTTATTAGAAGAATATGCAATAATTTTACCCTGTATATAGGCTCAGTGGCACATGAGCTTAGACTACCCTCATTCATTTTAAACTATTCCATCAAATCTGATTATATTTAAGCCCTAAACCTTCATCATTAAAAAGAGAAATATTACACTGCCAAAGGCCAGTAGATTTGGAAATAGTAGGAAAATATAATTCCAAACAAGCAAATATTATTAAGGAATCAGTTAGATGCTGAAATTAATAAATTTGTGATATAAAGGTATACCCTCTATTCTCTTGGTGTAATATTCTCCATATGTCAGTTAGACTAAATTCCATCATATAGGCCTGTGGAGCAGCTTTCACACCAGTTTGATCTTTGTTGGCAGTGTACATCTGTCTGACAAAGCATCTAAAATTTCATTAAAATCCCCACAAACATGGAATCATACTCTGTACTAATTTCCTGAAACAATAATGAAATATTGCACCTTAGGCCCATATGCATTGATCATGACAATTAATTTTTCAGAGAAAAAAAATACTGTTTTATGGCTTGCAGATAGATAGTTGATATGTGAGAGGCTAGTAAGTAGATATAAACAGATATCAATGCAGGAAGGTGGGGGTGGAGGACAGGTCTTGCAGCCATTCATATACAAGCCAACGACAGGAAAATTGTTGGTGGGAGTTGAAGAAATGGAGTGAAACTGAGAATGAGAGATATTCACATCCTTAGTAAAACATGAAATGGCTGTATTGTCACTCTCAACAGTAGCTGAGAGACTGGATGCATTGCCAAGTTCTCTCTCTCTCAATCCTTTGGGCCATCTTCTTTATTCCATTGTGTCAGCAAAAACGTGCCACACAGAGACCAGGCTTCAAAATTTTGCAACAACTTGAGACAGGACATGCTTGATTTGTGTAGCTCCTGGCATTGACAGTTTGGAATTAAGGCATCTAACCAAGAGCAATGGAGAGGCCAAAGGAGAAGTCTTCAAATGTCTCATACTCCATGATGTTGGGAGGGTGCCTGTGTTTTGTAGTTGCTGGTTTTTTTCTTCTTCTTCCATCTCTCCAGGAATCATACTGGAGGTGGCAACTAAAATGAACAGTTACCAAGTGATGAAAAGTGACTGATTGAGGTGCTTCACTTCTGAGGGCATGCATTGTTGTTATGTGTTTTCAAGTTGTTTCCAACTGATGGTGATCCTAAAGCAAACCTATTGGCAAGCTTTGCTTTCCTCTAAGACTAAGAGAGTGTGACATGGCCAAGGTCACCCAGTGGGTTTTTCCATGGCTGAGTGGAGATTCAAACCTTGGTCTCCAGAGCCATAGTCCAATGCTCAAACCACTTCACCAGAGGGTACGCATACAGGCACACAATTCCTTGGCTCTTCCTCCCAGAATTCTCTCTGTCCTAATTGGCCAGAAAAACTGCTGGGATGAACTAACTATGGGGATGCTCAGAATTTTTGGAAATCCTGCCTAGGATTAAGGTACAACTCCATCATATACACTTGGATAATCTGGGCCATTCAATCCAGCATTACTTTAACAGAAGGCAGAGCAGCAAAAAAAGGTATTCACCAACTCTTTCCCTGCTGACACTGACCATTCTGCTTCTTTATAGTTAAGTCATTTATTATTTAAATTTTGAACATAGAAATGTCTATTGGCATGCTGCTCATGTTCTTAAGAAGAGCAATGAACAAGAAAATGCCTCATAAAACCAGGGGCAAAACAGGACCTTGAAAGTCTCCAAAGTCCTAATGTTCCAAACAAACAGAAAACGATAATAGAAAATGGTATCTCATTGATGAGACAATAATTTACATCTTTGCCTCTAGGGTCATCTCCCCAAATCCTTCCCCCAGTTTTTCTTTGTCCTACTTCACACAGATTTCCTACTCACCCTCTTTTCACATAGCCCTATAAGAGAGAGACACTTACATAATGTAACTTATTAATATTGCATATAGTAACATGAACACGCTGCTTTATTAAAGTGAAAGGCACAGTTTGAAGACAGAAATTTGCTATTGTTATAATTTATTATTCATTGGGGCCTGCAGAACACTAGGAATAAAGCAAATCTACGGGAAGAACATAGGTCCAAGCTAAGGCTGAGTAGTAGTTTTCCTAAAGCCACATAGTACATTCTAGACTAAAGTGAGATTTGATTTGATTTTATGATGGCAGTTAATCAGACATAAACTAATTGCCACTCAAAAGGGAAGAGGCATGTCTAAATCCCTCTAGAGGCAATTGTAATGACAAAATAGTAGCTTTTCTTTCATTCTTACAATGCTTTATTAATTTTATTATTTCATTTCAGATCACTTTTTACTGTTCTTACTTTAAAAATATCAGCTCAGTTTTGAATTGAAAGCCATAAAATAAAACCATCAGCTAGAAATAATAAAACAGCAAGGCACATTAAAAATAATTCAAGATCAAGGATAACTTGTCATCTTAACAGCCAGGAAAATAAGCAGAAAATATCTAGGCAAACTCTTTAGCTAACAAACAGTGTCACTGTCCCCGAGCTTAATGGGGTGATGATTCCTAAATGGTGGATACCACAATGGAGAAGGCAATGTGACAATATGAAAACTAGGAGTTTGTCAATAAAAGTGGATGGCAGGAGACTCATGACAAGCAAAGGAAATACTTCTCCAAACAATGTATAATTAATTTTGAGTGCTTAATTAACAAGAAAGTTTTTTAAAGCTATTTCCATGTTCACTAAAACTCCAAAATGACACAAAAATGCATCTGTTGAGGTCCTTTTAACAAATGCCTCCTTTAGACGTTATGACTATAGTAGGTTGATATGATGTCCTGTGTTGTGGTAAGAGCCAGCTTTACCACTATCTTGAAGCTCAGTGGCTGTCAGTGGAAAAGCGATAGCTCCAGTCTGTTTATGCATCTGTTTACTGAGTCTATGCAGCTTAACAGATCATGAAACTGAAGCCATTATTCTATGTTGCAAACACTTTCATTTGTGCATAAACTTGTATATCTCTTTCGAGGCTTCCATGAATATACAGATGACCCTATATCCTACTGTTAGCCCAGCCTAGAGTCAGTCACCGATTCAATGGAGTTTACCTGTGTGTTGGTTCAAATGACATCATCACTATTCAACACAACCTCATTCCTCGTTTTTCTGTTGCCTTGCTTTTAACCTCTTCAGATAACACCTAAACAAGCCTTTTGTCCTCAAAGTCACACCATCTAATGTAATCCAACATTTAGGTGAAAGAGAATTGATGTATTCGATTCCAGCTGCTTGCCACTGCATTTGCCTTGGTACAATTTCTGCATCTCAGCCCATGGGCAAGATAGCTGTCAATAATTCATTGAATGTGAAGATAAATACTGTCATCTAATCAAACGTATTTAAACATTATACAAACTCATTATGGTCTAGTGTAGCTTTTTAAGTTCCCCAGAGAAGTGTAAATGGGGATCTTGCCTCAAGGTAAGTAAAGAACTATAACTGGGGAATGCTAAGTTGATTTTCTGTTTAGAAAGTAAAAGCAAAAAAAAAGGCCTGTGTGTGTGTGTCTGTGTTGTGAAGCTGAGGATGAACATATCTTAGACTGTCAAAAATTGCCTCACAGCAATTTGGGTTAGGATGAACAAACAGAAGTGATACATTAAAAATATTCTTCAAGTTCTTCTTATCTGGTAATTATACCAGGATTTATTCATTTAAAACCTCCATAAATCACCTCGCCTTGAGCAGATGCACAATACAAGATAAAAACTGCAACCTCAAAACAAAACACCTGGAAACAAGGTGAGGCAACAGCAGAATCGTTACTAAGTGCTCATGTTTACTGAACACATGAACTGTTGCATCTCAGCACTAGAGTCAAGGAAACATTCTGTCAGTGAATGAGCAGTCTGGGAATGAACCAAATGATGTGCTGATGGAACAACTAACAAGATATATGGCTGAGTAGCACTGATGCTGGAATGAGAAAGAGAAGATTTTGTTAATAATAACAACTACAAAGGTCAGCTGTTGACTACAGTATTAGGAACCAATCGCGTTCAAACACTAAATGCTTGTGAAAATTATAAAATACATTCTTGATAGTTTAAAAAACCCAAAACCTTCCATCTATACATTCTTTCCTAAGGAGCAAAATCTACTGAAAAGGATCTCCTGTTTTTCCCACCAGTGGGAGCAATATACTATGTGAAGATGTGAGAAACGGCCTCATTTGCTGTGGCACTCTAATGAAAGAATGCAGGAGCCATGCAGAAGTAGGCCATGCAGTCGCCAGCAAAAGGTCACTCCTTGCTGCCTGTCTGCTTTGCGTCTAACAGAAAGAAGCTGGTAGCATGAGCTTTCATAGACTTTAGTGTATTTCCTAAGATGCATGGAATGGAATGGAGGGTCCAGGGACAGTCTCATATAAGCAAGCTGTGTGAGAGAATCCAAAACTTTGTGGGCATGGAGATGATGTACAGATCAAAAAACTGGAAAGCACGTATTTATAATAGAAGAGTTAAAGGAAATGAAGTCCCACATGCTGTTGATGGCCCACAATACCAACAACCACAGCTGCAATGAATGTACCACAACTATAATTGGTACATTCTCTTGGCCTGAGAGGGAGCGATCAGGCAGACCCAGCAACATCAGGGACTGCCTGAAGGAAGAGGCCCCTCCCTCCTTTAACTGTCATCTTGGCCTGAGAGGGAGTGATCAGGCAGACCCAGCAACATCAGGGACTACCTGAAGGACGAGACTTCTCCCTCCTTTAACTGTCATTCTTGGCCTGAGAGGGAAGCTGATCAGGCAGAACCCAGCAACATCAGGGACTGCCTGAAGGACGAGCTTCTCCCTCCTTTAACTGTCATCTTGGCCTGAGGGGAGCGATCAGGCGACCCCGCAACATCAGGGACTGCCTGAAGGAAGAGGCCCCTCCCTCTTTAACTGTCATCTTGTGCCTGAGAGGGAGCGATCAGGCAGACCCAGCAACATCAGGGACCTGCTGAAGAAGAGGCCCTCCCTCTTTAACTTTCATCTTGGCCCCTGGAGGGAGCGATCAGGCAGGACCCCGCAACATCAGGGACTGCCTGAAGGAAGGGGCCCTCCCTCCTTTAACTGTCATCTTGGCCTGAGAGGGAGCTGATCAGGCAGACCCAGCAACATCAGGGACTGCCTGAAGGAGAGGCCTATCCTCCTTTTACTGTCATCTTGGCCGAGAGGGAGCGATCAGGCAGACCCAGCAACATCCGGGGGACTGCCCTGAAGGACGAGGACTTTCTCCCATCCTTATCTTGGCCTCAGAGGGAGTGATCAGGCAGTCCCAGCAACACCAGGGACTGCCTGAAGGAAGAGGCCCCTCCCTCCTTTAACTGTCATCTTGGCCTGAGAGGGAGCGATCAGGCAGACCTAGCAACATCAGAGACTGCCTGAAGGAAGAGGCCCCTCCCTCCTTTAACTGTCATCTCGGCCTCAGAGGGAGCGATCAGGCAGACCCAGCAACATCAGGGACTGCCTGAAGGAAGATGCCCCTCCCTCCTTTAACTATCATCTTGGCCTGAGAGGGAGTGATCAGGCAGACTTCTCCCTCCTTTAATTGTCACCTTGTATTTGTATTGTATTCAATTTTTACTGTACACCGCTATGATCATTGCGGAATAGCGGTCTATAAATAAAACGTATTATTATTATTATTATTATTATTATTATTATTATTATTATTATTAAAATATACTTTTATTTATTTTATAATTAGCCCCTTAAGAAGGCCAATTTGTGGGAAGGCCGACATGCGCCAGGCTTTTTAAGATAATAAAGTTTGTGCATCATCAACAGCAGATGGGACCTCATTTCCTTTAACTCTTCTACTATGAGATGAGGTGACAAGTTCAGTTTTGACTATGGTTGTTTGGGGGCAAAGGCAAGAGGAAGGATGTTGCCTAAAACCAAGAGGAATAGATAAACGTGAATGTACAACCACATGAATAAGTATCAGAATGTAGTGTAGGAACCAAAAGGAGACTTGATGCTAAGGCTAAGAGAGCCCCCATTGTACTGGGGGGTTAGTTAGTGTGTAGTGTACCAGGAAACAATTGTCTCTGTTGCAACAGGAGTAATAGTCGGAGGGCATAAGTAAATGAGCTAACTTCAGCTATAGCAGTATAGGTCTTTTCAGTGGAGACCACTTATATCCATGTAGGCCACCATGAATTCTGTGAGGGGAAGAAGAGGCAAGATAAATACACACTCACTAATGGCTGAATATGGATGAGTCACACAGGCCTTGCTGCACATGTGTTTGCCCCACAACTGAACCTCATACCAAGCTTAATTGGTTCAGTAAGACTTCAAGATGAATTTTAGCCCAGGCTGAAATTCTTTCCATTTGCTTTATTTCATACTAACACTTAAGGCAAAAAGAAGAGTGTCTCTTTATAGGGGGAGACAGTGATCTAAATGAAACCAAATTTCATTAAATGGAAAACTGTGGATGAAAAAGAGAGCAAAAAACCACTGCTCTGGAGAGAGCAAATGCTGAACTTGAAGCAGCTGGGAAGCCACATGTCCCATCTGACAGACTAGATTATAAACAGATAAATCCAGCTCCTACTTATATCCATGTGAATAGTCCCTTGAGGCTTTAGGTTTGCTTTAGTACTGCACAAGAAGCATCGTCCTTATTTTTCTGTCAGTCTGCATAATCATCTCACGCCATGACCTCAACAAAACCAGGGCCAACCTCTTTCATTCTCTGTAATTTCCTTGTCCGCCAACAGGAGATATTGACTTATTTATCAGTTTGTAACTTTTGTACAGATTTGTATGTTACATTTGTGTCTCACTTTAAATGGATGTAGCCAGTTTTATATCAATCAACATCAAGCAAATCAAACCAATTTAAAAAAAAAAAAACCTTTGAAAGCATGGGTTTAGGCTTTTTGGAGACATTTTTGTGCTCAGATATCATTTAAAAGCAACTTGTGAGATATAGACATTACACTAGTAGTTAGAGGCTCCCAGTGAATCTACTATAGGGTTGATATAAAATGCAGCTTTGCCTGAGCCATTGCAAATTGGAAACCATTCTGTTTCTCTATATTCTGTCCTAGTAGTTTCTTGTTCTGAGTACAGGTTATTCATCAGGAAAATCAAATGTTGTGGCACATTATTTCTTTAAGACCAATCCATAGTTTTTTCATGATCCATTCTATACAATCAAAGGCTTTGCTCTAATCCAGTGGTCCCCAAACTTTTCCTGCCTACCTACCCCTTTCCTCTTGGGTGACAACCCTAGCAGTGTTGCCAACAAGCCTCGAAGATAATTCCCCAAACGTTTGACCAAAACTCACCAAATCCCCCCCCATATCTCACCAAATACTTATTTCAACTCTCAAAATTACCATTAAAACCAATCATCAAAATCACACCAAAGGCTCTGAAAAGGACCCATATTGGTGTGAAAGTCACCAGATTGGCAACACTGACCCTAGTTCTGTTCTACTGCCCCACTTTTCCTCACTACTCCCCTGGAACCTTCCACCACCCACTTTGGGAATCACTGCTCTAGTCTGTAAAGCACAGGTGGGTTTGCTTTTGAAATTCTTTGGTACACTCCATTATTCAGGGTATGTTTTCAACATGATCCCCAGCATCTCTTCCTTTCCTGAACTCAGTTTGCACATGTGAAATTGCTATTAGACATAGCTATTAGGACTGTAATCACAGGTATCAGATGCTGAACAGTGGGCAATGAGAGGTAGGGAAGTGTTGGATGACTGAAATGTGTGTAACACGTGGAGAACCTTGTACACCCAGAACGTTATCGCATGGACCCAGGGGAACGCAATTAGAGTGGGATGAAAGAGGGTGGGTTGGGAGCGGAACGGGGTTATTACCCATTTTATCACACGCTGGAATGCCGTCAACACTGCCGGATGTCCCTGTTCCGTTTCCCATCTGTCCACCAGAGGCCGATATTCCCTCTCTTGCATGGATGGGGAGCAGAATGGGGACTTCCAGCCGCATCGGCAGCATTCTAGCATGCGATAAAATTGGTAATAACCCCATTCCGTTCCCATCCCACCCCCTTTCGGCCCATTCCCCCGGACCATGCGACAACGTCTCCAGTCTCATTTGCTGTCCCCTCACTAATGGTGAGTTAAGATCCAATCACCCATATGCTTGGCATCTGCATATGGAATGGTATCAAAATGTATTAGGCTGGCCCTTCTTTTATGTATGAGGAAGAAAATCAGCCATATAGAAAACCACAAGTTTAGGCATGCAAGTGCATATCCAGAGCTGTAATGCCCCTTCACATCTATAAATTATATAAATTAAACATCTGCAACATAATGTGGTATGTGGATCAATGATCAATGCACCTAGCTAACAACTTAATATCCAATTCCAATGTACAATGTGCAAAGGCACATAGAAGTAGTTTGCATTCACATGCTACTCTGTGTACCTTAATGAACTGCTGCATGTGTAGTGGCCCCTCATGCAAAACAACAACACTTATGTCACCATAAGATGGATACAACCATTGTTTATTGTTCCATCAAAAAATCACTCTGTATGCAGAGCACAACTTACACATGCACATGTCACTAATAGGATGGCAGCCATGGTGGGCAGCTTGTCAACATATACTAGAAACCTCACACAATCTGAATGTATTTCAAATCATGGTGTCAAACTGGCTTTTTATTCCTCTTATATTATATCAAGAGATCAATGAAGTGTTGTAATGTACATAATACTTCCCTTCAAAGCCTTCCCCTGCAGATAAATTGCTTATGTCATGAATAGCAAACAGTACATAAAAGTAGATCAACCAAAAAATTTACACATCAAAAATAAGTCTTGATCTTTAGACGTGTGATTCTATAAAACAGTGGAGGCATTTTTATAAAACTCATGCCATGCCCGCAAATATTAGTCTGATGGAATCAGGTGTTTTTTATTTGTTTGTTTTTTAAGTAGCTTTTCCCTAAGAACATATACAACCATCAGTGAATATTTATTATTATTATTATTATTATTATTATTATTATTATTTGTGTTTCCCCGCCTCTCCCAAAGGATTGAAGCAGGGTTACAGACAAGTTACTTGTCCTAGGGACTGCTTCGGTCATTACAAAGTGAATACTTGAAAAGTATAGGATTTTGTCTGCACACCAAAAGTGAAATGTTGCAAGTGACAACCATACATTCATGTATTTTATTGCATTTACACATGGTATACAGTGGTAAGGTAAGGATAGCCATAACAGTACAAAACACATATTTACCATTGCCATATTCAAAATATACCTTGCTAATTTTTACACTGAAGTGCTTTATTTCTAGAAATTTGAAGTATCTGAAGTACAGGCTGAGTACTTATTTAGGATTCTGAAATTCAAAGTACTCTAAAATCCAAAACTTTTTGAGCTACAACACAGCATACAGTCGGCCCTTCTTAAACACGGATTTTTAATATACGGATTCAAGCATCCACGGATTGAAAATGTTCAAAAAAAGTATACATTTCAAATATCAAACCTTGATTTTCCATTTTTATAAGGGACAGCATTTTGTTATGTCATTATATTTAATGGGACTTGAGCATACACAGATTTTGTTATACACAGGGGATCTTGGAACCAAACCCCAGCATATAACAAGGGTCCACTGTATTCCCCATTGATAAGATTGTGTCTGATTGTAGGGGGTGGTGCTCATCTCCGTCACTAAGCCAAAGAGCCAACGTTGTCAGAGACTATTCTGTGACCACATGGGCAGCATGACTGCACAGAACAGTGTTTACCTTCCCATCAAAGTGGTACCTATTTATCTACTTGCATTTGCATGTTTTCGAACTGCTAGGTTGGCAGAAGCTTGGACTAGTGATGGGAGCTCACCCCATCTATGCTTGTGCTGTATTTGCAACGCTGGACAGAAAGGTAAAAATCTGTGAAATGACAGGAATCCACATCTCCCACCATTGCACAGAAACCTCAGTCTCTCTACAGCCACATTATGTCTCATTATGTATATTTGAATGCAAGTCTTAGAAAATAAAAACAAAAATGAAATACAGAACACTTTTAGTCCCAAGGATTTCAGTTAAAGGATCAGATATTCTTAACTCAGGCCTCCTTTCAAATATATACCATAATACATTCACCTTCGTATATGAAATATAATGATGTATGAAGGAAAGGTTGCTATTTTAATTTTGAAATGATATATTCTACATGTCTGAAATATGGTCAAGGCCCAGCCAGTGGCGTCACTAACAGTGTGTGGACCACACCAGGTAACACCCTAAACACCTACCTTTTGGCAGAAATGGGCTGTAGCATTCATCTGCTTCCCTTTAAAATGATTTAATAGGTGGTGGGAGTGAGGTGAAATGCAGTGGCAGGAGAAAGGAGAGGCCCCAGAACTTTTTTTAAAATTTAAAATTCCAAATTTTCAAATTTGGAATTTTTAAAACATTTTTAAACAATTTTTTATTTTTTTCTTTAAAAACATCAAATTTTAACCAAATCTTCACTAGGTTGTGCATATGATAGTGTAATTTGAAGGTAAAATTTTAATTTTGCTAGTTGTTTATGTCACAACTATTAGCATTACATTCAGTGCTACGTGGGAATTACAATTTACAAGTAACATTAGTGCAAAAAAGCAGTACTAAAGATTCTGTATGGTGTGAAATGGGAGGAGGTCAATGTGGGTGACACTGACCCTAGGGATGCCACTGGGCCCAGCATGGGCCTTTTTACTAACCCCACAAAACATCTTCCTTTCTTGCTAATTGTATTGAACATCACATCACATGTGAAGGAGGAAGACAATTTGAAAAATAACAACAGAACTGCAAAGCAATGTTTTTGTATGTGCATCTACATTGTTGAGATTCTGTAATGGAAAAAAAACAGTACATCCAGAGCTATGGGAGTGGTGGTGGAAAGTTCCAGATGTTGGTACTAACATGTTAACACTATTAACATTAAATAACATTAGGAAGAAATAGAGCCGGATTGTGAAGTACCCTTTTTTTTCTGAATTAAATGACGTTTGAAGGCATTTCCCTGGAAACAAGAGGATAGCATTTTCATTTACTATCCTCCTCCACTGCTGCCTCCACTTGCCAGAGTTTTTGACTCAATGTTAATAAATAATAATAAATAAATAAAATTTTTATTTATATGCCACCCTTCCTACGATCAGGGCGGCTTACATCAGATTAAAACACAGTATACAGACAGATTAAAATACACAACAATAAAATCAAAACCAAAACAAACAAGCAAAAATGCCCCATAGCCCAGCCTCTTGGCCACGGAAGAGGAGGGAGGCCCACAGGATTTTTATTCGGGGAATGCCTGTTGGAATAGGAAGGTTTTAAGGTCCTTCCTAAATTGGGCCAGGGTAGTAGACGAGCGGAGCTCTATGGGCAGCGCGTTCCAAAGGGCTGGGGCAGCTATGGAGAATGTCCTCCGAGAAGTGGAGACTAACCTAGCCCCAGGCACCTTCAGTAGCTGCTGCCCAGACGTTCTGAGGGTGCGAGGCGGATGCAAGTGACATAAAGAATTATAGCAAGAATGGGAGGGAGAGAGGAGCAGGAATGGAAAGACTGTGGTGCACTCCTTGATGGTGTAGAGCAGTGATTCCGAAAGTGGGTGGTACACCCCCGAGGGCTTGTGGAAGGATCCAGGGGGTGTTGAGGTAGAAAGGGGGCACTAGGGGGGCAGCGAGGGGGGAAAGGGGTGGCAAGGGGGCCTTCAGTCAAAGTATTAGTGTGCAAGAAAGACAGGAGGAACCAGTGGCCTTTAGGATCATGATGGGAATGAGGATTACATTAAATTTCTTTTCAGGGTCCTAAGAAAACTGTTACACAGCCTCACTGATCATTTTGTATGATGGTGTGTCTTGCTATTTGCCTGCCCATTTGAGTTCATTCCCTTACCGACATCTTTCACTAGTAGAGACACTTGGGAAAATTGTTTGAGGCTTGGGCACAGGACATTGTTTCTATGGATCAAAGAGGTATCATCTTTGGGACACACTGGAGCCAAGAGTTAGAGCAGATGATGCAGGGGAAGAGGTGGGGTCAAAAAGGAGCTTTCAAATTTGGGACCCTGCTTAAGTTTAGTGAACTTTGCTGGGACGTGGCTGGCAGGTTGGAGTTGCATTGCTGCTCCTGCTTTCTTTCATCAGACAGGCTGAGGCAAGAGGTAGCAGCAGAAACATTTTTTTTGTGGGACATTGAACACTTGAAGCTGTGTGGGAAAGGAGTATCTGTGCTCAATTCCTGGAAAGCATCCTTTGTCTTGGAGTGGCTCCTGTAGTTAAAATCTCTCCCTTTTTGGCCTACACCAGTCTTCAGTCCAGAACATGTGGCTTCTGTGAAATCCTTACACACACACCGAATGCACCTTTCTCTGCCCTGATGAATGATTGAGAGTCCCTCTGCTCTAGGGAGAAGCCTGGTCACCCTGGGAGCAACAACTGAACAGCTGCCTTAGCAGCAACCAAGAGGCCTTTTGTCCACATTGGCCTTGGCTCTAAGGCTGGCATGGATGAGAGGCTTCTTGGTCACTGCTCAGTCAACTGCTCAGTTGCTGCTCTCAACATGACAGGGCACAAGGGGAGCTGCGACTGAGCAGCCAGTCAAACAGCAAACAAGAAGCCTTTTGCCTGTGACAGTCTTAGCTGCAAGACTGGCACAAACAGGAAGCTTCTCGGTCGCTGCTCGGCCAGCTGCTTGGTTGCTGCTCCCATGGTGACTGGATGCAAAGGGAGCAGCAACCAAGATTGGGTTTTTTTTGAATTTCCAGTAGACAAGGTAAAGGCAAAGGTTTTCTCTTGATAAGATTGTCTAGTTGTGTCCAACTATAGGGGATGGTGTTTGTCTGGAGCCAGTACTGTCAAAGAAGAGCCCATGGTCATCTGGACAGCATGGCTACATGGAGAACAGTAGACCTAATATCAAAAAATATGCACTGAAGGGGGGATACTAGGATTGCTGCACAAAAGGAAAGGGGACAGTAGCCCGAGAAAATTTAGGAACAACTGGTGTAGAGTTATGGGCAGAGAAGTTAGGCCAGCAGAGTGAGAGAATGAGCAGGAGAAACTCTGAAAGAGGAGAGAAAAGACAAAAGAAAATTGGTGAGTTTTGTTCCACTTTTCTTCACACCAGCCTCTCCACTCTCTCTTGCATTTTGTTTCTAGGCATTTTTTGCTCTTTCTGTAATTCTAGGGAGGTTGATCTTCTTGTCTTCTTCCTGCTTTCTGTGCTCCAATTTTTCTGATATTAGTTGAGTATAGACTTTTGTATGTCATCTCATGGAAGTTAGCTATACATTAAACCACATTTCGGGGTTCAGCAAGTATTGCATTGGAGAAAGACATTGAATCATTTTTTTTTTAAGCAAGGTATTCCTCAAATGTTGTAGGAGTCTCTTTGGAAGTTAAGGAGCTTGGAATATTTGTTAGTTATTGAGTTGATATGAATTATTTTGTGGTTGGACTGCTGGAGTGGGAATTAGCCAAGCTTATCTGTCAGTCATATTCTCCTCCACCTACTTTCTACCTTTCTCTTTGATAACATGATGCCATCAGCACCTGTCCACACCTAACAACCCAAAAAGGAGTCAGTGGGGTCACCTATTTCTCTGCTCCTTCCTATTTTAACCTTAGTAATCTCACCAGTAAGAGCCAATGTGATATAATGGTTTGAGTGTTGGACTATGACTCTGGAGACCAGGGGTCAATCCCAGCTCAGCCATTAAACCCACTGGGTGACCTTGGGAAAGTCAGCCTCAGGGGAAACCAATGGCAAACTTCATAGAATCATAGAGCTGGAAGAGACCACAAAGGCCAGCCAGTCCAACCCCCTGCCATGCAGGAAATCACAATCAAAGCATCCCCAATAGATGTCCATCCAGCTTCTATTTAAAGATTCCAGGGAAGGAGACTCCACTCCACTTTGAGGGAGTTTGTTCCACTGTCAAACAGCCCTTACTGTCAGGAAGTTCCTCCTAATGTTGAGGTGGAATCTCTTTTACTGGAGCTTGCATCCATTGTTCCAGGTCCTGTTCTCTGGAGCAGCAGAATACAATCTTGCTCCCTCCTCAATGTGACATCCCTTCAAATATTTAAACAGGGCTATCATATCACCCCTTAACCTTCTCTTCTCCAGACTAAACATCCCCAGCTCCCTAAGGCGTTCTTCATAGGGCATGGTTTCCAGGCCCTTCACGTCCTTTAGATACGCTCCAGTTTCTCAATGTCGTTTTTGAATTGTGCTGCCCAGAACAATATTCCAGGTGGGGCCTGACCAGAGTAGAATAAAGTGGGATTATTACTTCCCTTGATCTAGACACTATACTTTTATTGATGCAACCTAAAATTGCATTGGCCTTTTTAGCTGCCGCATCACACTGTTGACTCACCTTCAACTTGTGGTTTACGTGGACTCAAGGATTCCTTTCACATGTAGTCTTGTTCAGGTGTCTCTCATCCTATATCTGTGCATTTCATTTTTCTGCCCTAAGTGCAGTACTTTACATTTCTCCATGTTGAGTTTCATTTTGTTAGCTTTGGCCCAGCTTTCTAGTCTATTCAGGTCATTTTGAATTTTGATCCTGTCCTCTGGGGTATTTTCTACTCTTCCTAATTTGATGTCATCTGCAATTTGATAAGTATGCCTCCAATTCTGTCTTCCATGTCATTGATAAAGATGTTGAATAGCAATGGGCCCAGGACAGATCCCTGTGGGACCCCTGAACAAATCTTGCCAATAAAGCCCCATGATAGAGTCACCTTAGAGTTGCCATAGGTTAGAAAGGACTTGAATGCACACACACACATGCGTGCACACACACACACAGAGAATCTCACCAGCAGTAGCTAAGAAAGTCCTCTGCCATTTTGTAACCTCAAAAATGTTAGAAGTGCTCTCCTAACTGTTTTTCACCTGCCTTGTTAATCTTAGCAGCAGTGCCTTAGAAGTCTTCTCTTGTTTTCTAGCTTTAAAAAAATCATTTTCTGACATCCTTTGCAAGCACACACACACACACCGCTTTTGCGTCCATGAAGCTCCCTGTCAGGAAATACAACTGGAAACTGGAAACTGCAACTTGAGCAACAAGCAAAACACTCTGTTAAATCTTTAAGCATCTGCCACAGTGTTATGGTACCTTTGATGCTTCTAGGGACCCACTTTCTTTGGGGTTTCAGCTTAAAGCTGACCACTTGCAAATCCACTGGATGACCCTTGTGGTCTCTTCCAACTCTATGATTCAATGATTCTATTATTTCTGTTTCTCTCCTTCTGCCAGTGAAGTGACAGTTACCTAACTGCTAGTTCCAATTAAAGCTGACGTATTGAATTAATTGTGAATGCACCTATATAAATCCCATTGATTCCCTGGGTCTACTTTAGTTGGAATTAGTAACTGGATATAGTCCAAAATGTTTACATTTGTACCTAAACAAAAATTCTGCCTGTCAAATCTTATTTTAAGAAATTAAACTTTAAAATTTCTCTTTTAATTATCTATTTAGTGGTGGCAGCTAGAATTACTTTTGAAAATGTTCAATTTCAGTGAGAGTCTCACCAAACAAGCTGGATAGATAAGGTCTGGAATTGGTTGTCGCTGGTTAAATGGATGATGGCTGGGCAAATATTTAGAACTGTGTGAAATGGAAATGTCTCAAAAATAATTAACCTGTTGTGATAATAATGTTGACTATTTGAACTTTTAAAATCTAACAGACAGATAGAGAGGAAAACCAATGTACAATTACTCTACAGAAAAACCATGAAAGGACTTGATTCAATTTCACCCACTGTCTCTTATTAAGAATACTTTTGTATTAATTATTCCCCAAGATGTACAACACAGTGTGTGTAGATAAAACATAGACACAAAAAAGAGTCTATATGCAATTGTAGATGTAGTAGATATACAAACACACTCATACACACAGAGAAAGAAGCTTAGATATCATTTAAATAAAATAGTCTCTTAAGTGTAAGAAAGTTTGAATTGAATCCTGGACTTTCTTGTATCAGTAAAAGACTCTGTAAACTGGTTATTCCCTAGCCATCCATCTCTCTCTTAGTCTTGTTACTTTAATTAATATTTTACAGTGAAGGCTATATCCCAGACCTTTGCATAACATTCATTAAATGTAGGGGGATGGGGTGCCTTCCACATACCACTAATTGCCATATGTTCAGTCATTAATAAAGGAATAGTAATTTCCCTATCCTCCAATGCAATTATATCCTTAAAATATCTGGGAAGGAATACTAATGAAAAACAAAGGAAGCTGTATACCCAAGAGTTTTCTGATTTACCTTTACCAAGATCTAGAAAGCTGTCATTTTAAGGGCAGTTCAGAAATATGCAATATGTTTGCTCTACTAGAACCACATTCCTTCATAGGCAGAGCTGAGAGAGAATGTTCTATAGGTTGGTGTACGCAATATATTTAGGAAGAGACACTGAGGTTTGGTCACAAGCAAAATGCTTGTGCAAAGGTCTAAACAAATCAAAGGTCTAAACAAAGGAATTACTGCTGTACCAAAGCAAGCTTTTCTCCCTTCTAGAAGCTTTGGGAACAGAAGAGTACGGCCTCACTCCTACTTATAGATAAATCGGTGTCCGATCCGAATCGATTGGTCGATTCAGCAGTGGAGCGTAGTTCTTACTATACTGGCCCAGTCACATTTTCCTCCTCTAAAATAATCCACTTGTGGTTCACATTCATGCATGAATTGATTCAAAATAGAGCCACTCCAGCTGGCTGAAGGACAAATTTAAATTGATTCCGATCTGCATCTGGTTCACGGAATTGGTTGCGCGGAATAAATTTATCACAAAAGACACAGAAAACATCAGCGTCAAAAAGACGTGGGTTAAATGGGTCTAGCCCATGGCCCCCCTCTAGGAATCATTTCAGTGATTCAATTTAAGTGGGAACCAGGGTCATTTGAACTGGTTCAAACCAATTTGTGATCTGGTTTAAAAGGTAGTGGGAATCAGGCCTAAGATTACTATGCAACTCACACACCAGTCCACCACATTATGGTATGAGCTTTTGTAGGCTGAGACATTGGGATATGTGGGCTCTGTGCATCTCATAGATAAGCATGTTCTTTTCTCCTGGAATAGTCTGTCAGTATGGACAATGATGCCTAACTATTGGTTGTTGCTGTTGCTGTTATTGCTGTTTTTGTTGTTGTTGTTGTGTGCCTAGTTGACTCTAATTTATGGTGATGCCATCATACGGTTTTCATGGCAAGAGTTATACAGAGGAGGCTTTCCGTTGCCTTCTTCTGAGGATGAGTGAGTGTCACTGGTCCAAAGTCACCCAGTTGGTTTTCACAGCTGAGCAAGGATTCACAACATGGGCTGGTAGTTTACATCAGCTACTTAATTAAGGATAGGGAAGGAAGTTATGATCATGGCAATCATTTCACCATAGTGACAAAGTAGTGATTGTTAATATGGAACTACCTAGGTTTATTCTGTTCTGCATACATGATAGCTACTTACAGTAGTTCTGATTGTGACCCTATTACCACAGTTGTAATTTCCCACAGCCTATTTTACTGGGCATCAACTACAAGAGGAGAAGGCAGCCCATTCTACTTGGTGAGTGGAATATAGATGTTTCTGTAAGACTTAGAGTGGTTAGGAGAGGTTATGCAGTTAAGTATACTTAACTATGTATAAGTATTTGAGTATACAGTGGACCCTTGTTATACGCTGGGATTTGGTTCCAAGATCCCCCATGGATAACAAAATCCATGGATGCTCAAGTCCCATTAAATATAATGATACAGCAAACTGGTGTCCCTTACAAAAAATGGAAAATCATGGTTTGATATTTGAAATTTATATTTTTTTTGAACATTTTCAAACATTGGATGCTTGAATCTCTTTATAAAAAATCCGTGTATAAGAAGGGCTGACTGTACTTAACTATGCAACTAAGTATATTTAATTTACTGATGTGGAATAGGGTCTCTTGGAATCCTAGTCCAACACACAGACCACTACAACACTATACTAAATTGGAAACAACCTCTTCCACACTAGCTTGGATCTATGTAATAGCATTCCATAAACCAGGCAAGTATCTAAACTAGTCTCTTCTGGAGGCCAAGAACCATTCACTACATATAGTACATTTTTAAGGCTGGAATTAAACACAGCAATAAATGTGTGGCTGCTACTAGAAAGAGCAACTATTCACTTAATTCTCCACTCTGTTAGTATATAAAAAATCATAAAACCTATTCCATCCTTAGTGTTGTGGTATTCTGGATTTTCCCACCAGCAGCCATCAATGATGTAGGATGGAGACATGTGCAGTGACCTGTTCTAGAAGATCTGTCTTAAAGACACTTTTTAAAAAAAAAAAAATCCCTGCAGGTCAACTTGCAACTTATTTTGGAAACATTGGCCTGTTACAGACTGCCAAAATAAAGCTGCTTCGGGTCTCTTTGGAGGTATGCTATTTAGATGACGCATGGGTCCTAAGAGTCCGGAGGTCGCGCCAAAGCCACACTCCATTCCTAAGTACTGGAGTGAAGATTTGGTGCAGCTTCTGGATTCTTAGGATGCATGCATCATTTAGACATCATACCTCCAAAGAGACCCAAAGCAGCTTTATTTTGGCAGTCTGTAGCAGGCCATTATTTTATATGTATACAGTTTTATCAAGCTTAATAGATTATTTGGTAACTAATTTGACATATAGCTTGATATGAGGCGTATGTGCAGATATATATATATATATATATATACACATACATACACACACACATTATTAATTATTTAGATTATGCCTTGTTTATAATTATTACATATGGCTTATCCCCTCTCCTTTTCTTTTTACAGTTCCCGAGGAAAGCCATGTGAATATTTTCTTGCTGAAACGTTGAACTAATTTGACAGATAAAACTTTTTATACTGTACATGCAGAGGCTCTGTTTTTCCTTTTTACGTTGATTTCATTTGGTGTTTCCAGTTCCTTCTGCAATTGTTCTAAAATACATTTCCCTAACATTGTTCTCTTCAGATGTTTCAGGCTGTAACTCTTTTCAGTCCTGCCCACTAGCTATGTTGCCTAGGCTGATGGGGATTCCATTCCAATGCATCTAAAGGGCACAAAGTTAGGGAGCCCGAGAGGTTATGGAAAGAGGAGAAACTAGTTGCCAGTTTCAATGGCTGCCATGTCTAAGTATGATGAAATTTTTGTTTCACTTGATTTTTTAAAATAAAACTCTACCTGTCACATGTATAGTTATTAAACGTGGCCATTGTAGATCACTAGGAATATAAGCTCGCTTGTGTTAATAATTTTGCCCAAATTTGCAAAATTGTTCAGTTAAAGACAGGGGGAAACCTGAATGTGAGGTAGAATAAAATTCATACTTGATTCCATCCCTGGTTATACCTTTCATGTAACATACCAATCTCATCTTCATTTTTAAGGCACTACCAGATTTGGTATTTTTTTACATCAAAAAGTAAGGCATCCATGTTTCTATATGATGGTCTACAGAACTACTCATCAACCATTATTTTTCTTCACATGAATGCCAGCTCAGAAGATTTAAATGGGTTCACATGAATGGAACTTCTGCTTTACATATTCTGAATAATTTGTGGTGGAATCTCATTTATTAATTCTTTGTGAATTCAAAGAGCAGTGTGTGGCTGAAGTAGTTGCACAGAAAGCCTGTTAAACTGCTGAATCAAAATCCCTCTTCAGCTCTTTGCTATAAAATAAGTGTTATCATTAAGGAAAGGAATCACAGGATTACATTTAGCACCCAGGATTAAGATTTTTTCCAATATGCCACATTACAGAAAGGAAGGAGGAGGACATTTCTTTAAATTAAAGAAATGAAGAAGGATATATGTGATTTGCAAGCAAGCGAGCAAATTAATAAAAGGATTAACCAGCAAAATAACTTCATTTCCGAAGTTAGCATTTCCTTTGTGAAGTCAGATTATTCCTGTATCTGTGTTTTTCAAGGCTATTAGGTGGAGTACCTGCTTTTTTTGTGTGTGAAATATAAGAACATATCCATTGCCTTGTTGAGTTAAGTCATGAACCTAGATTTCTGTTTCCAAAAGGATTTAGCCAAATCTCTTTTTTAAAAATCACATCTTTCAAGGGTTCTTGAATATTGTGGCTATATCCCTTTGATTGTCCTCAATATCCTTTACATCATGTCTATATTATTTGCCCACAAGCTCCACTGAGACATACAGTAAACTATTGTTTTTCTTCTTTGCTTTTTTCCCTGGAGGACAGTTATACTTATCATCTGTTCCAGAGCAGTCTAGGTTTTTGCCTGATATACACATGAATGAACATGATTTGGAAATATATCACTAATAAAAGCTTCATTTTCTGAACATATGATGAACTGGTCCAGCTGAGTTTCAGGTGATACTTAAGGTTTCATTTTGTTTTGTTGCTTTACTTCTGAGCATTGTGGAAAGTTCTCTCTGAATTTCACAAGTGATCACAATCAAAATACTACAATGTTGTATCAAATGACTACAATGTTGTAGCATGTTGTCAATGATGATGACGATGATGACGACAATGATATTCTTCCCAAGAACTCAAATTGAAGTACATTGGGTGGTATCATTATTCCCACAAAACCCCTGTGAGATAAATTAAGCCAAAAGAAGAAAAGGTTTGGTTCACGGTCACCCAGGCTGCATCCACACTTCAGAAATGATCCAGGTTGATACCATTTTAACTGCCATGACTCAGTGTTTTGGAATTCTGGGAATTGTAGTTTTGTACAGCATTTAGCCTTCTTTGTCAGAGAGCTGTAGTGCCACAACAAACTACAATTTGCACAATTCCATAGCATTGAGCAATGAAAGTTAAAGTGTGCCAGACTGGATTATTTCTGCAATGTGGATGCCACCTGTTAGCTGCATGGTGCAAGTAGGGATCTGAACAAATTCTGTCCTAATCTAAGTCCGTGATGCTCATCTACACAGCATCTTAGCACACTGGACGTATACTGAATGTACAGGGTCATAGCCCTGCAAACAGTCCAGAAGCTTGTTCTGGTATGTGGGTTTTAAATCTGTTTAATTTTCACAGTGCTGCTTTGAGAAAAAGTGAATGGTTAAACAAAAAGTTTTAAATAATGAGGGGAGGCAGCTGTTTCTTCTAAATGATGAACTTGCTTCTATAGAGATCTCACCTTTCACATTTTCCTGTCAACAACACAGGAAAACAAATGCACTGAATGGCATTTAATGGCACTGTCATTCTATTTCAAGTGATTGTTTTTGCTATGCCTCAGAAGACTTGCTTTAGTTGGGTCATTTTTCTCTCTGCATGCTATGCACTTAAAAGTGTTGATCAGCAATAGAAACTTGAGCAACCAAATACTTGAAAACGCCCCTTGTCATCATTCTGGTGCATCAATTTCTTCTTCTTTTTTAATCCAACAAATTCCACTGAATAAAATAAGCTCCAACAAAGAAATATTAATTAACTTGACAACTTTAAGTGAGGTTTTAGGCTAGAGTAGGTTTTAGCATACCCTACAACCCTCTCATTGAATGCAGGGTGTCATGTTTTCATATTTTGATATCTAGAGCCAGACATGTTTTTAAGATGTCACAGTGACCTTTGGAACACTAGGAAGCTTCCCATGGGAAAGGCATGCTGATGCAAAGACATGTGAAGGACTAGATAGCCCTGAATAAAGGTTAAATTTGTTTACTGATCATCCTCCACCCAGGCTTCCTCCATATCCTCTCACAGTAGGGACTGAGTGAGTCCCATTGCAAGATAGTTAATGGGGCTGTGCAAACAAAGCCCAAAGAAGTGGCCTTCAGGTGCCCCTTTTACAGCCAGATCAGAGCCATGGCAAGAGCATGACACAGCCCCAACCTGGCCTTTCCAGGATGCAAAAAGGAGCTGCAAACAGCAGCTCCTTTTGTGCCCTAGAAACAGTGTGATAGCTATGGCACCATGGTTTTACGGTGCTTCTTCGGTGCTGCATCGTGTGGACATAGCACCAGAGGAGCATCATGACACCATGTGCCGTGCGATGCAGTGTGATAGCCACTCTGGGGGCGGCTATCATGCCACTCTGGGGGCAGAGCCAGGGCATGCATCATGTAGACACTATGCCCCAATTCCACCCCCAAGCCAACGTTTAAGGCCCATTTGCACAGGGCCAAAGTCCATATTTCTTTCTTACCCCAGGCTGTGTCCCTATTTATATTGCCTATCCAACCATACAGGGGTTATCTCAAATCCAATCATTATTTTGTTATTCCAAAGTTAAGGCCATAAGTCATTCCAGAATTCCTTTGCTGATTCCCTGAGAAGATCTTCAGGTCTTTATTACACTTCAGGTTAGCATCAAACACCCCTGAAGCCTAGCAAATCAGATATAAATATCAGCCTTGGACATAGCCTGCTCGAACACAGTGTGCACTCACAGTTTGCCCCCAGACCCTTTGTGCACAGAGAGTCTCTTTTACGCACTGTGTCTCTCTTAGACACTGAGCCCCAGTCTGACTTCCACAGAGCACCCTCTTCAGGACTGATAGTTATCACCCCCTCTAACTTCTTATTTCTTGCTATCCAACCTTTCACACCTTTCTTTCTGTTAGTTCTGTATGATTCTTAAAGTTGCATTGTTTTTTGTGTTTGCAGGCACCTTTGCATATTTCTAAATAGAACTTTTAAAATGCTTTTGGGGGGGGGACAATCAGTCCCTAATCAAACAAAAAATGGCACTGAAAGAGCAGCTGAGTGGCAGAGAAATAGCAACGAATAGCAAGGAACAGGATCAATAAAAGTGCTTTTTCTCCCAGGAAATTTTACTCAGACATATCAATGCTTGCTTTTTTATTGCAAAATTAAAAACAGATAGACATTCAACACAATTCTAAGCTGCTTTGATTGCAAAGCAAACCCTTATTTAAACACAACATAGAACAAAATTCACCTAGACCACACAAAATGAGCCCACATATGGCGCGCGGCGCACACACACACACAACACAAAGTGGGCTCTTGCCATCAGCTGAGATTTGATTCCAGGACCCCATTGGATGCACAAATCCATGGATGCACAAGTCCCATTAAATACATGGCTTAGTGACGAGTGTCCCTATATAAAAGACAAATTAGGTTTGCTTTTTGGAATATAGATAGAGAAATATATATATATATCCACACACACACACAGTATATTCAAGTCACAGATAATTGAATCTGTGGATACGAAGCGCCTACTGTAGTTGTATAGTGCATTTAAATATACTTTACTATTTTAATGTGTAATGTTTTTAACTTTACAAATTGTTTAATGGTTTTTAAACATTGTATTCATACTTTAAAAATATTTTTAGGTTGCTTTTGGGGTTTTTTTTAATTGCTTTTAGCCACCTTGTGTCCATATACGAGAAGAAAGGTTGGATATTAAACAAACAAACAAACATGATTGCTGAGTACACTGGGCAACAGATAGCAACACAGAGGTGGTAGGCCTGGGCCGATGAAGAACAGAAGCTTTTGTCAATTATGATAAATAAAGAGAATGGGAAATGCTTGGGAAGACACAGGAAATATTTACTTTGAAGGAAATCATTCCTCTGATGTAGATTTTACAACCTGTTGCAAAAAAAATATTGTTCTTGGAATACCATGAAGGATGCAGACACATTATGGATAACCATGTAGATCACGTGGACAGTGGAGTCAGCAGTCATTGGCAAATGTAGTTGTTTTTGTTGTTAACTGCCCTCATCTTGTCTTCGACTCATGGCAACCCCATGAATAGAAGACCTCCAAGTCTCCCTGTCATCAACAACCTTACTCATGCCTTGCAGACTCAAACCGGGGGCCTTTTTTGATTGAGTCTATCCATCTGGAGTGCTCTTTTCCTCTTTTCCTACTGCTTTCTACCTTACCAAGCACTATTGTCTTTTCTTGCAAGTCATGTCTTCTCATGATATGGCTAAAGTACAACAGACTTAGTTTATTCATCTTGGCTTCTGGGGAAAGTTCAGGCTTGAATTGCTTTATGCAAAATTCAGTCAGTTGGTCTTCATTGCTTGATCTGAGGCCAAATTTTCCTACAGTCATTAATTCTGCTGTTTCCTGCTTTAGCATCTCAATTACCTATTATTCACAAAAAGTTCTGTTTTGGTGTTGTACAGTCCTGGAAACTCAAGATTTGTTTGTTTTAGATGAGGAATAAACTATAGGAAAACGTGATGAAGATCAAGTAAATTATAAGTTTTCTCAAAAGACCATATAGACATAAATTTATTTTTCTTTCTTAACACTGGAATATAAGAGGAGGTTGCCCAATGATGTTAGTTGTCAATAGGTTCAGAACCAGAGCTAGGTGTTTCTGAGAGCTGTTGCTGAAAAGGTAACTTTTCCAAAGTCTGTTCAAAACACACAGACACAAAACCATGTTTGACACCATATCTGCTTAACTCATGGAGTTCACTCCCACAGGGTGTGGTTTTAGTTAGTTTAAATTTTATTTGTTTTTTAAAAGTCAATTTTCTCCAGCTGAGTGATTTCTTTGAGCATCAATAGTTTTCAGATCTGCTCCCCAGGAATCTAAGCCTAAATCCAGTTGCTAGTCTCAAATAAAGCAGAGTCACTCAGTCAAGAGTATTTATATAACTGTTGATATTGAGCAATCAGTTCCATGAGTCTCTTAAACTGCTGTCTTGAGTTCTGTGCAAATCTTCACCAAAATGTCTTCGTATTTCCTGGGGTACCTGGATCTGTTTGTACCCATTTAGGTATGTACAATTAGCTCCTGGATTGGGATTTAAAATCTTCCAAAACAACAATACCTGAAGGGTATTGGGTAATGTACAGCCTGCCTCTCTTTCATTTTCAGAAATAGCCAGTTTTTCAACTTCCATATCAGTCTCAAAATTTTAAGAAAGATCAAATGATATTATTAATAACATACTGTCAAAACACCTGTCTTTTAAAGACATGCTCCTTCCCTCCACCTTTCCTTTAAGATCTGTGAGGTGTCCTCAGAGTGAAGAAATCATCGGTGATGGGATCAGACAGCCCTTTCATCTGACCAAAACCTTATCCTTTATATATTCAGGATCCAAATCCTTTGATTTTGCCACTGGAAAAAATTTAAACTATGTTGAAATGTGCTTTTAAATGAACAGTTAGAAATGGCTTCTATTCCCTTTGATAATAATGTGATCTTCTAGGCAAGTTTGTGGTGTGGTACTGTGCTCTGTCTCATAACAATCAGCCATCATGCTACAATTGTACAGTGTCCATAGAATCAATATTGTCTTTAGGCAGAAAGTGGCGAATGCTTCTGGCAGCAGAATATGACTATCATAAAAAGGCACCAAATTGTTATTTGATTTGTTCTTGGGTCCACGTTGTTTGGTTTGGTTTGGTTTGGTTGCTTTTTTTTTTTTTTACCAGCAGGCAAGAAGGCAGCTGATTGTGGGACTTTTTGCCTCACAACTTGGCTGGCTTTGGATGCTATGCATTTTGACTTGGGTAGGTAGGTGGTTCCAGTTGATGCTCTGTCTAAGGCAGAAAAACACCCACAGATGTGAGTCCTTTCACCACACGGATGGACCCCAGTGGAGTGATGGTTGTCACCTTCAGTATCAGTGTAGTCATGAATTTGCTCCCCTTTTAAAAAGGAGAGAGAGACTGATCACTCAACCACAAAGGACCTAGTGTATGATGGAGTTTTCCTCCACTGTTTTTTATTGAAATATGGCATTTTTGACCCCTTTTCTAAAACAATAAACAACACCATGAATAAGAACTATTTTTCTTATTATGAACATTGTTATTAGGCTGCTTAAAGTAGACAATTGTATTTATGTTTATGAATTAATTGATACATGATTTAAATCATAGAATTGTGGGATGATGTTTGACGTCAAAAGACCATCTAGTACAACCCTCTGCCATGCAGGAATACACAACTAAAACACCCATCTTTGACCTCCAAAGAAGAGTCCACAACCATCCATTTCCAATTAATTACTTCCAAGCTTTGGGCCATGTGAATTTTACTCCTTTCTAATAATTTAACATTTCCCTTTTTCCATCAATGAAGAAGGAACAATACTTTGCCAAAATACATGATTAGTGTGCTTCAAAGGGACAAATGTACATCTTAAGATTTTAGAATGCCAGCTGTAGCTCCACTAGTGTTAAGGAAATAGCAGCAGTATGAATCCCAAAGACAAAAGGCTTTGCCTTACTGGATGATAATGAGAGAACGATCTTCATTTAATCCCTTGCATGAGGCTCAGGTATAGATAAGTGACCCACAGGGCTTTATCTGTTGTAATGAGAATGGTTAAAGCATCTAAGCTAATTCAGTTTGATGGACTTGTCTACTTAGCGAACAAAGGAATCTACTCTGCACAGTTTATCCATTTGGGATTAGTTGCTTGTTAGCATTAGAGCATTGTTGTTATTAGTGAATTAGGCCACTGAGGCAGAAACTTAAGTGCTTGTGAACTTGAAAAATATGTGTGCTTAAATACTTACAGTTTTCAAATAGAGGTCACCTCAGACAGTATGGGTTGGATCCAGATTTAGACATATAAAACACATCTGGAAGAAGCAGACTTCTCTACCTTTCCTTATCATAGCATCCCTTCCAGTGCCCAGAAACTACTATACAGATGAGTAAGGGGTTATTCAGACAGGGAAAATAATCCCAGTAGAATGTGAG